>NW_027687457.1:0-7075 GCF_054177405.1 Leptonychotes weddellii | reverse complement strand
TTCCGTACTATGTATTTTTCACTTCTGCTTGCCCCCAATCTCTTAGGACGTCCCTGTCCTTGAATTTTTAGCACAGCCTTCTCTCTGGCTTTTACAACTGCTGCTTGTTTTCTCCAGAGCTGTCCCCCTCCCCTTGGCCCTCACCCGTTTACTACAGGATTCTGGGAGAGCAGGGAGGTGGGAAAGGACCAGAAGTCAAGAAGTCCTCTGAGATTAGGAGTGAAGACAGGGACACTGGATACAGGGCCAGAGAGATGGCCACTTGGAACCAGCCATTCAAGGTCATCGCCAAGCTGTCACAGACATCAAAAGGATGTGGCCACTCGATATGTACGACACGCAGTCTTGGCTCCAGAGTCTGGACATCTCAGGCAATTGCAGATGTGGCCACACAAGGTCATGGGCAAACATAGGCACAACCAGTCTTCCAAACTTAGGAACTGAGGGAGAGAGCACTTTAAGCTGAAACTCACTTGTATATACTTGGGTTGCAGCTTCAAGAATCACAGCACAGACATTCATAGATATATATAGATATAGATATATAGATATATATGTGAGCACACACTCACACATCCACAGACACTGATTTGCACATAGAAGCTCACACCTAAATTTACAGTCTCCAGGGGCGCTGGGTGGCTCAGTTGGTTAAGTGTCTGCCGTCAGTGCGGGTCATGATCCCAGGGTCCTGGGATCAAGCCCCACGTCTGGCTCCCTGCTCGGCGGGGAGCCTGCTTCTCCCTCTCCCACTCCCCCTGCTTGTGTTCCCTCTCTCACTGTCTCTCTCTGTCTGTCAAATAAATAAATAAATAAAATCTTTAAAAAAATAAACTTACAGTCTGCAGTGTGGGTCTGAATATACCAGTCACAGACTTGCCCACTAACGCACAGGGACTGGACAAGAAGGTGGGGTCCTTAATAAGGGTACACGGGGAGAGACACACATATACACTCAGGCCTCCAAAGACTTGTTCACAGACACGAGTCTAAGTATAGTGGTTGAATCTGGAATGTTAGAGTAAAGCCCCTGGGTCCAAACATGTTATCTGTGAGCGTCTGAGCAAATTATTTGACCTCTCTGGGCCTACGTCTCTTCATCTTTAAAATGGGATTGTTGTAAGGATTAAATAACATTATGTGTGCCTGAGTGTGTGTGTCTATGATGTCTGGCTTATTATAGTTGCTTAATAAAGACTAGTTATTTTAAACAAATGACACATAGATTTATTTATGCAGAGATACATGTAGATATTTAGGTTCTGGACAGAAATTTAGCCAAAGTCAGTCAGATATATGATCGGGCTCAGATGAAGATAGTCAAGGTCAAAATTGTGATTCGTCTTCAAGTCACTGTGGGGATCCAGAGTAAGAGACATGAACCCAGAGAGCCAACACTCAGATGTGGACCCACTAGATCAGACCCCAGGGAAACAATGGACACAGGGCTAGGCATCCAAGGTCAAAAACATAGCCAGAGACATAGGACAGGACATATTTTCCCATCTCTAGATGAGCCCCCCAGTCAGTCACCTGGTGTTCAAAGTCACTCATTGTGTTTCACATAGGGAACCCAGTTCACATATGTGGGCAGGATGTGGACACACAGGGCTTTGAAAACCCACCACACACACACACGCACACAAACACACACACACACACACGCACGCACTGCACCATGCACAAGGATATAAACAGGGATATTTCAAGGTTATAAGACCATGATCTGCTACTGGGCAATGGGGATATGACCTCTGAAGGTCACAGCAAGGCACACAGACACCCACCCTGGGAAGGGAATTTGCGCAGCCAGACCAGATGCCCATCCTCTGCCTGCCAGGGTCAGGAACTGGGCCAAGGGCCCTGGCAAGGTTGGGGGAATGCGGATGTGGTGGACAGGGGGCTTAACAGGGAAGGGTGGGGTTGTTGTCCTGCAAAGAAGGACAGAGGGTTTGGACTGAACAGCTGGGCATTGAGGCTGCCCCTGGCCAGTACAAGCCGGAGGAGGGTGGAGGCCCTGGCTGGGTGCAGTGGGCAGGCGGGAGGCAGGGAGGAGAGAGCACAGAGAAAGCCTGAGGGAAGGCTGGCAGCAGGGGGGAGCTTCAAGGGGCCCCCAGAGGCGAGGCATCAGGTTACAGTTAAATTCTCCATGGGTGGTAGCTGAACATGGGCTGGAGTTTTCCTGCCTCCCAGGGTCACCTTGACCTAGTGGCCACTCTCCTCCGGCCTCAGCCCCTTCACCTGTCCTATGAGGCCAGTAGAGCTCACCCCATAGAGATGTTTTGAGAATTAGGTGAGCTCTGGCCTATATCCACGTGAGTGTCTGGCATATACCCAGCACTCAGCAATGCCAACACGTCCTTACAGGGCACTGCCCTGGACCAAGTACCTTCTAGTGCCTCACCCACGGGACCAGATTCAATCTTCACAACCCTGGAGGCATCTGCTGTTATCTCCGTGGTCCAGTTGGGGATCCCGAGCCACAGAGATGTTAAGTAACCAGAACATGGTGAGTTGGAATTCGAGCCCAGAAGTCTGTGTTCTTGGGCTCTTAACACTTGTTTGAAGGCTTATTATGAGCTTTATCTACATTATGCTATTGAAACCTCACCACTACCGTCATAGGTAAGTGCTGTCTTCTAGAGAAGGCACTCTAGGTAGAGAGAGGTGAAGTAATTTCCTCAAGGCCACACAGCTAGGAAAGGGCAGCCCCAGAACTCAAACTCAGGTCTGTGTTCTTGTTGTCAGGAGCAGCAAAAGGCCCCAGTTGGCATGGGGACTCTAGAGCAGCCCCAGGCCTCTGACGGTCTTGGGGTAGGGTGAGGACTCGGGGAGGGGGAATGGGGGGTAGTGGAAGACTGCAGGGCCTGGATTTGTTCCTGATGTGGGGGAGGGGCACCACATTCCCATAGACCCAGACCTGACCTGGGCCCACCTCACCTGCAGACATCAGCAGGAAGGAGAAGGTGAGGAGAAGCCACATTGCAGAGCAGGGACGAGGGTTCTGTTGAAGTCTGGGGAGGGGAGAGAGTGAACCGGGGTGAGGTGGGACACTTGTGCCTCAACCTGGATCCCTCCAGACACAAACTCATCCCACCTGCCGCTTGAGAAATTTCTTCCACCATCTTTGTGCCCCCACCCCCACCACAGACTGCTCTCCCCCTCCCCCACCCCTCCCCCAGGTTCTCCATCTCTGAGGGTTGTTCCTCCAGGCACCAGAACAAACCCTCAGGTGCCCCCACAGCCTGTCAGATCCCAGCACCATCCCACTTGCTCCTGGATCTCTCTCCATGCTCCAGACTCTGGCTCAGAATACATTTTCCCCCAGACCGTATCCCAGCCTCCTACCTGGGCTTCTGGGTGCCCACCACCCCCCACCCTTGCCATCTGTCCCCCAGTCAAGTTCCCAGTCCCCCAGCCTGTTCCCCTACATGGCCCTGCATGGTCTTTCCACACCCAGAGTTGACCATGTCCCACTGCTGCTTACAGCCCTCATGGATCCCCAGCACCCCCAGGGTAAAGTCCTAGCTCCTCAACCTCACTTTCGAGGATATGAGTGGTTTCTCCCCTTCTACCAGCCCCTCTGACCGGGTCTCTCATGACCTTGCCCTTCTAGACACAGCTGATTCTCCCATTTTCCTTCCTGTGATTCCATGCCTCCATGCCTTTGCTCAGGCTGTTCCTCCTCCCAGGTATGCTATTCCCTTCAGGGTCCACTTCCTCCTTGAGGGATTTTCTGACCATCTCCAGTAAGTGGTGTCTGCCTCCCCCACCAGACTGAGAATTTGCTGTGGGCAGGCCTGGCCTGACTGGACACTGGATTCCTGGTGAAGGGTCCAGTCCATGGGAGGCCCCAGCTCCCCTCATCTTCCAAATTCATATTTGCCCTCCACAGCTCAGCTCCCACCTCTTCTGGGAGGCCCTGAGACCTAACAGGTATCTTTTCTGGGCCTCACAGCCCCTGGTGTGCCTCCATCACATCACAGATTCCCAGGAACACTCAGGAAAGGTCGTCTCTGTGTCCCCAGCATTGCCCAGCCTGGAGCCTGGCACCTGGGACACCTGGGGAGGTTGAGCTGAGCTGACCTGAACCCCTGATAACTCCTGACCTTGTTCTTGGCTCTGATACAAACGCTTTCGGGGACATCCCCCTGATTCACTCCATCCCCTCCCCCGCTGCAGCTCTTTCTTGCATCTCCAGGACATTTTCTTGGTTCAGGTCCAACTTGAGGCCTCAGTAAAGGACACATGGACCTACACAGGTGCCCTTGAAACTCAAGTCCCTCAGGGCAGTGCATGTCTGCTCCCTGGAACCAGGGCATCCAGTGTCTCCCCTAGACCAGGGCAGACCTGTGTCTCCCTGGGTGTCTCTCAATACCCCCACCCCCGGCTCTTGTCTCAAAGATCTCACCCCCTCCAGATCCTCCAGCTTCATCTGGGGCAGCTTGGATGCCAGAGAAGGGGAGCAGGCACCCGAATACCTGAATTTATAAGCTCCTGGCCCCACCCAGGTCTAGGGGGTAGGGTGGGGTGGGAGGTGGCTGAGAATCAGGTTTACAGGCAGGAAAGCCTAGGTAGCTAGTGGGGTGGGGGACAAGGCCTAATGAGCATTTATTAGGTTGAAGCTTTTGTCTGAGTCTGTAAGGAAGAATTCCCTGCCAGGGACAGTTCCTCAAGGGAGAGGATGTAGGAGGGCAAGAGCCCCAAATCAGAGGAAATCAACAGATAGGACCAACAGTCTGTAACGTGGAACCTGGAATTTGGGGTCTAGAGTGTGGAAACTGGAATCTAGAGCCATGTTTCTTGTGCCTGGAGTAGGGTTCTGAATCTTGGATTCTGGACCTGGATCTGGACCCCCTCAGTTCTGGATTCTGAACCTTGGATCTCTGATTTTGGACAGTGGATTCTGGATCTGGATCTCAACTTTTGGATTTTGGGTTCTGGATTCAGATCTCTGATTCTGGATCTGGGTGCCTGGGCCTCCTAACTCTGGATCCTGGGTATTAGATTCTGGATCTTGGATTTTACACTTTTTGTTGTGGATCTCCAACTCTGGACTGTGAATTTGGAGGTCTAGAGTCGGGCATTTATGACCTGAAGTATAGAGTATGGAGTTTGGAGTCTTGAATTCTGGAGTTTGGGTCTGGAATCTGGATCTTAGAGTCTGGTCTTTGAGTGACAGGTCTTAGTCTTGGATTCTAGATCCAAGGCCTTTGAATCTAGAGTCCAGACTAGGAGTCTGGAATTTGGTGTTTGGAACCTAGGACTTGAGGTCAGAAATCCTCACATCTGCTGTGTGAAGCCTGGGGCCTGGAGCATGAATGGTAGATTTTGAATTTTGAGTTTTGGGGCCTGGATTCTAGAGTCTGGGTCTAGACTTTTAAGATTTCATGGATTAGCTTTGGAGTGTAAAGTCTGGAGTTTCAAACCTGCATTGTGCATTTAAAAGGCTGGACTAGGAGATATGGGCCTGAGTTCCATGAGTCAGAGATTACTAGAATCTTCTCTGTAGTATGAATTTAGACACTGGGAGACTGGAATCCTTAATCTGGATCCTGTGGTCTTGATTCTGCATTTTGGTGCTTGAAATCTGGATTCTGCTTTCTGGTGATCATTATTAAAATGACTCAAAGCTTTGGGAATTTGAAGTTGTCTTCTGGTGTCTCAGGACCATAGGAGGGCCCTCAGCAATTTTCTAGAGTCTATCCTGGCTTGTTTAACTAATGAGGAGGCACAGAGAGCAGGAGGGACTGACCTCAGATCACCCAGTGAAGGATGGGACCTATTTTAAATATGGTCCCTCTCAGTATCTGAAAAGCCATCACCTATATGGGAAGGGGCTGCATGAACAGGGCTGACTGTTTAGGGGATCAGTGGCCAATGCCAATGGGTCCTTGGCCCTTGATTTCCCCACAGATAATATATGAGAATGATGGCATCTAAGCCAGATATTCCTGAACCACAGACCCTCAGTTATTCCAGAATCTTAGGGTCTCAGTTATTCTAGAATGATAGACCCTCAAAATCTCTAGAATACCAGACCTTCAGATTGTAGAATCTAGTATCTAGAACCTAAGGTACCCTGGAAGTCTAGGTCCTCGAGCACTTTAGAACCCAAGAGTTTAAAATTGTCTAGAACCATGAACCTCCACATATTCTAGAACCCTAGATCTTCAGATGTTCTGGAACCCCCAGACATTTAGACATTCTGGATTCCCAGGCTAGAAACTATTCTAGAACTCCTTTGCCTCTTTATCTGGCTACAAATTCGTGCTGATAGTCTCTAGGCCTCACAGTGGGCCACAGCTTCAGTTGGACAGTTCCTGTGTACCTTGAACCTCATTTATCCTCCTGATAGCCCTGTGAAGTGGTTACCATGGCTTCCTTCTTCTTTTTTTAAAGATTTTATTTATTTATTTGACAGAGAAAGACACAGCGAGAGAAGGAACAGAAGCAGGGGGAGGGGGAGAGGGAGAAGCAGGCTCCAGGCTGAGCAGGGAGCCCGATGCGGGGCTCGATCCCCGGACCCTGAGATTATGACCTGAGCCGAAGGCAGACGCTTAACGACTGAGCCACCCAGGTACCCTGGCTTCTTAATATAGAGAAAACTGAAGCCCAGAGAGGGGCGTCATGGGCACTGGTCACACAGAGGGTGCAGAGGAATCCATTGTTCTGACTCTTGGAGCACCTCGTTGGCCCGTTTGCCTCAACTCTGGGAGCCACCGCCCTCTGTTGGACCTGGGTGGTGATGAGGGGAAGGAGGTGAACCCCTGGGGTAATCATCATGACAGCTTCCCTGGTGCCAGGCTAAGCGCTTTCCATCATGATCGCATGTGTTCCTCTCACTAAATCACGTAGGCAGGTGTTGTAAACATCCCCGTGACACAGATGGGGACACCGAAGGATCTCACACCTAGCTCATCCCAGGCTCACAGGCTCACTGGGAGGGCACCCTGCCCCGCCCCGGACACGGTGACGTCAGCGCCCTTCCTCCCGCCCACTCGGACCACGAAGACCTGGGCTATCCATCCACGTCCTCCTGGGCCTCTTTCCAGTTGTCCTTCACCTCCACAGG
>NW_027687456.1:0-364 GCF_054177405.1 Leptonychotes weddellii | reverse complement strand
GTGGTAAAAAATGTAAAATGAAAGCACTATAACTTGAAATTAGTGATTCTGAATGAATGATTTGGACATGTATCCTAGACTTAAAGCAGAGAAAATAGTTATTAAGTCAATATCTGAAATCATAAAAATATTTTAAATATTTTGAAAATTATACTCTGAAAACATAATTTTAAATGGGCCAATGACAATGAAAATGGAAATGATGAAATTTCCAAAATTAACATAATCTAAAGGTTAAGAAAAATGGACAGTTCATACCCAAGAAAAAATACAAATGTCAGGAGTCCATAAATACAGTATTAGGAGACCTAAACTTCAGAATATAATGACTACTTATAAGAAACAGAAGACAGGAACAGAAACT
>NW_027687455.1:0-364 GCF_054177405.1 Leptonychotes weddellii | reverse complement strand
TTGTCTTTAAAGTAGACTCCTTCTGAGCTTGATGTATGAGTGGGGGGGATTGGGGTAGAGGGGAAGTAGGGGATGAGGGGTGGGGAGGATAGATGGCTCAGCAGGGGTGTTGAGAGAGCCTTATGAAAAATGTAAATGCATGTCTCAACATTGTTTCTTTTAGTATTCCACATTTCCCTTTCATGGTAGAAAATGAAAATGTATTCACATCAGTTATCTTTCAAGAACCAACAATATATCGGCTTTTAAGACAAATTAACTAGAGACTGTTGAAGATGGGAATTAACATTGAATCCAACATGGTATTAGATTTATAAATAGAATAAATGCATCTTTCAGTGTGAATTGAATGTTACATTTTGGT
>NW_027687454.1:0-364 GCF_054177405.1 Leptonychotes weddellii | reverse complement strand
TGAGGGTTCTAGAGGGGAGGGGGGTGGGAGGATGGGTTGGCCTGGTGGTGGGTATTGAGGAGGGCACGTTCTGCATGGAGCACTGGGTGTTGTGCACGAACAATGAATCATGGAACACTTCATCTAGAACTAATGATGTAATGTATGGGGATTAACATAAGAATAAAATAAATAAATAAATAAATAAGAAAAAAAAAAAGATACTATGGACCTATATGACATATTTAACAAAAAAAGTTAAAAAAAAAAAAAAAGATATTTATGAAAATGCTACCCATTGCTTGCCTCAAAGTAATGTAATTTCAGGGAATGAATGTGTTTACCACACTGTAGTATATGTAATACACTATATAACAAAATATGC
>NW_027687453.1:0-364 GCF_054177405.1 Leptonychotes weddellii | reverse complement strand
GTCCAGCAGAGCATATGCATTACCTTTGTTCACATTCCAGCTCGTGCCGGGCCCAGCGAATCTATGGGTCTCAAAATGATAATGTCTTATATCCGTCCCCAGGAGGTCCTGGTTCCATCTCACAAACCCTCCAGTGCTGCCTGGAAGCAGGGGAAACCCGGGGGTTTGGAGACGGTCGAGAGCATGAATTCTAAAGCCAGACTGTGAAGGTTAGACAAACTATCTGAACCCCCCAAACTTTAATTTCCTTTTCAGGAAGACGAGGATGACGACAGTAGCTCCCTCCCAGGGTCACGGGGTTAAAACACACGGTGTCGGCTAAATCCGTGCTGGGGGTAAGGGCTGCCTGCAGACCCTATCGTCC
>NW_027687452.1:0-364 GCF_054177405.1 Leptonychotes weddellii | reverse complement strand
CAGGAGCAGCAGAAACACAGGGATCACCATGGTAATGATACCAAAGCTTCCAAACAGAACCACCTACATTGTGACCCAGGAGAGTGATGAGGGAACATCCAGCTGTTCAAGCCAGATTCACCAGATCCAGGTGTGTTGCTAGAACCTGTGATGAGAAGCTGATCATCATGGCTGTAGAGCTGCATGCAACAAAATGTCACACAGAGCTCCTGTTCCACGGGGACATGTGATAACTTATACCATCCACCTCTGCACTGGACTTATTCACCTCTCCCCTCTCCCTGCCTGGGACCAACACCAACTCAGAATATGGTTTCTAATGTTACATATCCACTAAAACCAGAGGACATCAATCTCTGGACCT
>NW_027687451.1:0-364 GCF_054177405.1 Leptonychotes weddellii | reverse complement strand
GGGGACCGGCCAGCGTGTCTGGATCTCGGCAGAGGGCAGCGAGCTGAAGCCGCACAGAGCAGGGGAGCTGCTGAGGCAGAGCAGAGAATGATGTGGAGCATTCCGTCGTAGACGCCTCCTGGTTAGCAGCTGTGTCCGCTAAAGAAGTCGTATTCCTAGGAAGGGCTCAGTGTTTCTTCAGCTGCAGAGAAGAACAGAACGAGGAACTAACAGAGTCTAAAAGGCACGAGTTTAGGTAGAAGGAAGAATTTACCACATTTAGGGTGAATTTAAAACCCGTGGTGGTAAGTAAGCTGCGTGCTCATGGTCTGGGAGCAGAAGCAGGCCGGGCGGAGAGCGTGGTGGCGGGGGGGGGGGGGGGGGG
>NW_027687450.1:0-364 GCF_054177405.1 Leptonychotes weddellii | reverse complement strand
GTTGTGGTTCTACTCCTGTGTTTAACTAGCCATGATGGGCCCGTAGTTCAACCTTCAACCCATAGTTCAAGGTTGTGGTTCTACTCCTGTTTTTAACTAGCCATGATTGCCATTAACCTCTCTGGCCTGAATATTCTCATCTATAAAAAAAGAGGTATAATTAGAAGTCTCAGCTCTGAGATTTTTTTTCTTATTTCTCCTAACCATCTTGAGCTGTAAGCAGAAAAATTATTATTATTATTTTGCTATCGGACACACTCAGACCCAAGAATGTCAAGTGATTTGGCTGATACCATAATACTTATTGATTGCAGATGGTGGATTAGAGCCCACCAATACTCTTGCCCAATAACAAGTAATTTCT
>NW_027687449.1:0-364 GCF_054177405.1 Leptonychotes weddellii | reverse complement strand
GGCGCCTGGGTGGCTCAGTTGGTTAAGCGACTGCCTTCGGCTCAGGTCATGATCCTGGAGTCCCTGGATCGAGTCCCGCATCGGGCTCCCTGCTCGGCAGGGAGTCTGCTTCTCCCTCTGACCCTCCCCCCTCTCATGTGCTCTCTCTCATTCTCTCTCTCTCAGATAAATAAATAAAATCTTTAAAAAAAAAAAAAAAGAGAAGAAAAGAAAAAGAGAGCGTGCGCAGGTTGGGGAACACAGTTTAATTTGGTCGATTCACTAATTCATTCAGCAAAGTATTGAGCATCTCTTCACAAAAGCATACGTAGTAAAACATAGAATACGAATAATAAGGATGAGACAAAAGAGCCCTGGTAAGCAG
>NW_027687448.1:0-364 GCF_054177405.1 Leptonychotes weddellii | reverse complement strand
GGGTCCCTAGCTAAAAGCTCTAAGGGGATTTTTCTCTTTAAGTAAGAGTCTTTTCCTTTTGTTGCAAATAATTCCTGCTGCTTATTGCATGAAGCTCAGTCCTGGAGAAGTGGGTGGGCAGGGACAGTGTGTCGGGAAGCAGTACTGGGGGGATGCTCTGAATTTGAGAGACTTATGTTTTCCATGTGAAGGGGAAAATCTTAAAAAGTTACAAAACCTTTAAGAAATTTGAAAGTTAGGGGCGCCTGGGTGGCTCAGTCGTTAAGCGTCTGCCTTCGGCTCAGGTCATGATCCCAGAGTCCTGGGATCGAGCCCCGCATCGGGCTCCCTGCTCCGCGGGAAGCCTGCTTCTCCCTCTCCCACT
>NW_027687447.1:0-364 GCF_054177405.1 Leptonychotes weddellii | reverse complement strand
TTGTCTGGCTGCCCCTCCTTGGTCTTGGTTTGGCTTGCTGATCTGATGAGGCTGTCCAGGGTGCAAGGGTCGGGTCTGCTCTCCAGCCTTGTAAGGAAGAGGGCTTTCTCCGGGCCTGAGTCTGCTCTGGGGCCCACTGGCCTCTCCTCTCGCGTCTCCCCCCTGGGCCCTTTGGCATCTTCACCCTCTCCTCTGCTGCCCCACCACATCTTGGTTTCCGCATCTCTCTGTGACCTCTTGCTTCAGCTTTGTGGGACTCCTTGAGATGGGCTTCAGAAGCTGATCCTGAAATGAAAATTCAAGTGTGAGTGGTTATGTGGGAGGGAGGGGATTCCAGGAAATATGAGTAAGTGGGGGAGGGTGT
>NW_027687446.1:0-7076 GCF_054177405.1 Leptonychotes weddellii | reverse complement strand
CACTCACAGCGCAGAAGTACACAGCTGAGTCGTTCCAATGGGCTGAGGGTTTCTTCAGGTGGAAAGAGGTTTCACTGTCCTTAAATTCAGCCTCGAAACCTTTGGGACCTTGAACCTTGGTGTTCCCTGATACGTACTGGAGGAGAAGCTGGAGGCCTTGGTTGGGGTGCTGCACGTACCAGTAGAGAGAGGGCCGAAAAGATGAGTAGTTGCACCTCAGCTCCAGAGGGGATTCTTCAGGGACAGTGACGTGGGCATCAGGCTGGGTCACCGCCTGGGCTCTGGTTCCTCCTGAAACATCAATGCTGAGTCAGTGAACTCCGCTAAAAGAAAAAGTCTGTTCTGAGTCAAACCAGAACAATGTTTTATTTGTGGACAAGGAAGTTAAATGCAATGTTACTCACTTAGGAACAGAAGCACCCCAAGCGTCAAGATGAACACGAAGGTCATGGCTGAGCGCTGAAGAAGCAGGGAGTTTCTTTCTGGGAAATTCCTCACAAATAAAATAAATAAAATAAAATGTGATGACTGGGGTACTTGAATCCAGATGGCTCTGAGGTTGAGGAGGAATGATACGGGATTTAGATTCCTTCTTCTTAGGGGCTGTTAGGAAGAGATGCTTTCTGGGCAAAACTGTCTGCCCCTGGTGTCTGAGATTCTTTACATGTCATTGTCTAAAATTGCCACCAGAACACCTCTTTAAGCTGCAGGGAAAGAGGTTTTTGTGGGCGTATTCTGAGCTTTTACAGAAAAATTATTTCCAGTTTAGGCAACAGCGCCCTCTAGGGCCCAAACAGAGCTAAGGACACATTAATGTTTTTTGTGAACCTTCCCCTCGTGTTCCTGACCTTCTATGGTTGAATTTCAAAGCATTATGATTATGTACAGAGAAGGATCTATGTTTCATAGGCCCTGAAACTTACAAAATGGGGCATTTTATTTTTTTATTCAGCAAGAAATTAATAAAAACCTTAATAGATACAACTGGGCAAGGCCATTTTACACCAAAGGAAAACATAAGCAAAGGCATCCTCCAGCAGAAGGTAAGGAATCAGGTTTGTATAGAGCGGAATGCACAGATACAGTAACAGGAGGCAGTAAAACTACGAAAGTGGATTGGAACCAGCTAGGAAGGTAGGATATAGTTTCAAACACTGGAAAGTTGCCAACGTAGACGATCAGGCCTTTAAGGAAACAAAGACTTGTTAATGCGCATTAGCAAAGGAACCGCAACATAGTGTAATATAAGATAATTAATATTAGTGTCAAATAAAATTTTGTTTGAAACTTGTCTCTGACGTTTAGCCTGTGAGATTTTGCTAGCAAACACTTAAAAATATACTGATATGACCCTGAGCCACATATATAAGCCACACTAAATCCAAATTAAATGTCTCCTTAATTCAAGTTCACCTTAGCCAGTTCCCAGTATTCTTGTGGCCACTTTATCAGCATCTGATAGGAGTAGAATTGCAATGAGAGGAAGTTGGAATGTAACAGCAGGGGTTTTAACTGACTGTGGTTATAATATCTTATTTTTTGAAAAATTTACAAAATGTATGACCACATGAGCACGTTGCTAGGGCCCTTCCCAGGGTCTTGGAAAGAATCAAGTAAGGGGCCCTGAAGTTTAAACTTGATTAACCTCACATTAAATCTGCCTCTAATCACAAAAACAATTGTTTAGGAATTATTTGTTACTACATACTTCATAAGGAATATCTTAATATAACAACCTGCTGGGTTACTAATTTTATTCTTCATTTTAATATGAATAAACTTAGCTTCAGAGAAGTTAAGTGAAATTGTATAAGATCACAATACTTTTAAGTGGCAGAGCAGGAATTACAATCTAGATCTAACTCCAGAGCCTGGTCTTATCTCTAGTCTCCTCAGTCTGCTGAAAGCCTAATTGAAGCCAGAAAAGTAGATGGAATTTCCAAAGTACAGTGTACGGATTGAGAAGAAAAGAGGGCCTA
Organism: Leptonychotes weddellii; assembly: GCF_054177405.1. Lineage (NCBI taxonomy): Eukaryota > Metazoa > Chordata > Mammalia > Carnivora > Phocidae > Leptonychotes > Leptonychotes weddellii. The sequence continues at coordinate 5,097 of NW_027687446.1, read as the reverse complement.
CAGCAGGAGGAAGGCTCACAATGTGGAATAATCAAAGTTGATTAGTATAAAAGGACACTGCAGGAGATCTCCCAGATCTTGAATTTTTTTTTTAAAGATTTTTTATTTATTTATTTGACAGAGAGACAGCGAGAGAGGGAACACAAGTAGGGGGAGTGGGAGAGGGAGAGGGAGAAGCAGGCTTCCCGCCAAGCAGGGAGCCCAATGCGGGGCTCAATCCCAGGACCCTGGGATCATGATCTGAGCCGAAGGCAGACGCTTAATGAGTGAGCCACCCAGGCGCCCCTTGAATTTTTTTTAAAGATTTTATTTATTTATTTGTCAGAGAGGGAGAGCACAAGCAGGGGGAGCGACAGGCAAAGGGAGAAGCCGGCAGAGGGAGGGGCAGACTCCCTGCTGTGCAAGGAGCCAGACTCTGACTCGGGGCTCAATCCCAGGACCCTGAGATCATGACCTGAGCAAAGGCAGATCCTTAACCAACTGAGCCACCCAGGTGTCCCCAGATCTTGAATTTTCAAATGGGAGTGCAGAGTGCCAGAGAGAGAAAGTTTTCAAAAAATGAAAGAGTGGATAACACTGTAGGAAGTGACTGGTCTAAATGTGTCAAGTGGCATGGGCATCACTGGGGGCTACTCCGAAATGCGCCGTCTCAGACACTACCCAGACTTCCCGAATCAGAACTTGCATTTTAGTAAGATTCATGTGCATGAATTTTGAGTTTTGAAAAACACTCAGCTAGTATTTTAATGCAACTTACAAATAGCTTTTGGATTTAACAATGAAGAGGTCATTGATGACTTCTGAGAAAACAGATCTGACGAAGGACTGGGGCAAAAGCCAAAATGCGTGGAAGTGTGGAATGAAATACAGGTGGACAAGATGGGAGCAGTTATGACTTGGGGACAGGGAACCAAGAAAGGGGACAGGGAGCCAAGTAAAGGGACAGGGAGCCAAATAAAGGGACAGGGAGCCAAAAAATGGATTGGTGGCAGGAGAGGCATGTATGGGTTTGGGGAGGAGTGTTAGATGATTTTTTAAGATGAGAAAACTTGAATATTTTAAATGATGAAAGGGAATCAGTGACAAAAAAAAATAAGACTATAGAGTTTGGGTAATCAGAGTGGGCTGAGGTGCCCAAGAAGTGAGACAGAATGGTATGGATGAAGAGTTTGGGCACAGGATACTACTTAAAAGAGGGATGCCTTTTACATTATTATGGGAGGGAAGGTAAATTATATGTATAAAAAGCAGCAAAGTTTTAGTTGTGATGTAGAAAGTTGAAGACGATTCATTTAATGATACCAATGGTCTTTATGGTCATCTACAATGACTAATCAAAAGGTGGTGGATACATCATTTTGGCAGCATAGAGGTTCAAGGGAGATATTGTGGAGTATGGGATGATAGCAGATTACAGAAACATAAAATATTTTCATGCACCATTTCATGTACAATTGATATTAAAAACCACGACTATATGGAGACAACCTTCTGTATGGCTATGTAACTTTTACCAGCTATGCTCATCAATCAAGCAATATGACTAAGAAGGATGATTGGTCCAGAAGGGGAATTTACCAGATGTGTTGTGATGGTTAATTTTGTGTCAACTTCACTGGCCTGACGGATGCCCAGATAGCTGGTAAAGTGTTCTTTCTGCGTTTGTCTCTGAGGGTGTTTCCAGGAGAGATTAGCATTTGATTGAGTAGAATGAGTTGTTATCTGCTCTCACTGGTGTGGGCAAGTATCGTCCAGTCCACTGGGAGTCTGAATGGAACAAGAAGATGGAGGAAGAGCAAATTCTCTCCTTCTTACCCCTTCTCTCTCTTTGCGAGCTGGAACATCCATCTTTTCTGCTGTCATACAACAGAGCTCCTGGTTCTCAGGCCTTTGGACATGGACTCAATTATACCACTGGCTTTCCTGGGTCTACAGCTTGCAGATGGCAGACTGTGGGACTTCTGGGCCTCTATAATGGGTGAGCCAATTCCTATAATAAATCTCCTTTTATATATATCTGTATATATTCTATTAACTTTGTTTCTCTGAAGAACTAATACAAGTGTCATAGGATAACAAGTGGATGAAGTGAGATGAGAATACGAGCATGAAGCAGTTGAAATATGCCATGGAGAATGCTGGATGGGAAGGAAGGGAACATAGAAGATGAGACAGAAGACAGGAAGGAGCTGGAGGATCAGATGTTATTAAAGAACAGATTTGGTGGGAGTAACTAAATGAAAGAAATCAAAACAGATAATTGCCATCTGAGAAAGTAGGACTTCAGAGATGGAAAAGTTCTGGTCAGTGACTAGTGGCATGACTAGCTTATTTGACATCTGGATCAAATAATGTTTAAGACTCTTCTCCACTCTACGCAAAAATGTTTCATAATTATCATGGTATATTTAGGAGAAGGCTTATTTTCTTGATGCATTTGTTAGTTTTAATGTAAATAATTAACAATTTACTAAGGAAGATATTTCAATTTTTAAAATATTACTCAAATTTAATAAATTATTTATTTGTGACTTAAATTCACACTTAAAAAATTACCTCTTATAGTGTTCACTCTCTGTTTTATGTTTTAAACACAAATAGAAACTACAAATCGTCTCATGAATAACAAAACCGAGTAACTCAATACTATGTTTCTCTCTGCAGCCATTGTACTATTATTGTTTGTTTCAAATCTGTTTAAATGCAGAACTATGTAACGGCCATAAGGTTTAGAAATATGAACTGCAGGGAAAGCAAGCTTAAACAATTACACAATGTTATGAACTTGTTCTGAAAATTAAATGAATGAACTTTCACTACTGGGAACATGGATTAGATGTACTTTTCTCTAAATCCTGTATGATTAAAATTCCTGGACATTATGTATAAAACAAAAAAAGGTGAAGAGAAGAAGACTGACCAGCGAGGGACTTTGAGACCTGAGAAAGAGTAACATGGTGAATTTCCTGGGTTTTTCTTTTTGTCTCATTCCAGATTTGGAGCTGAGGAAGCTGACAATCAGGAAACACCCATGGGCTCAGTCAGGAAGCCCTGCAGCACAGCCCTCTCTGGAGCTCACCCACTCTTCTATCTTGAGAGTGTACTTGTAGCTTTAATAAATTTCCCCGCTTGGGGCGCCTGGGTGGCTCAGCCAGTTAAGTGTCTTCCTTTGGCTCAGGTCATGATCCCAAGGTCCTGGGATTGACCCCCTGTGGGGCTTCCCACTCACTGGGGAGTCTGCTTCTCCCTCTCCCTCCGCCGCCCCCCCACTCACCCTGCTTATGCTTTCTCTCTCTCAAATAAATAGATAATTAAAAATCTTAAAAAAAAAAAAACTTTCCCACTTGTGTTACTCAAGAAAAACAAAACAAACAAACAAAAAACAAAAAACAAATTAAAAAAAACCCTCAAAGCAGATCTTATCCTTGAATCAGTCACTGTATATATGGAATTGTGCTAATTATCAAGACTTGAGCCACCAACCCTCCACCTACACCAGTAACTGTATCTGGATCCAGCTGTCATCCTTGTTGCACATTAGAATCAGGTACAACTGGGGAAAAAAAAAGAGAGAGAGAGAGAGAAACACAATGCTTCAGTGTTTGGGAACCACCCCAGGAGGCCTGATTTAATTGCCTGAGATGGACCCAGGTATCAATGCTCTTTTAAGCCCTAAGGTTGTTCCAATGGGCTCACAAGGTTGAGAATCCTGGTCAAGAGGGACTCAGTCCACTGATCAGCCTGGACTCCATCACTAGAGCCAACATCAGAACATCACCTAAACCACGTATACTGAAAGTGGAAGAGGAGCTGTGCCTCAAAGCAAATATGAGACATGATTACTAAAAAAAGGAGGGATGAATCCTACCTGGCAAAACAGATGTCTTCCACTATATAGGCCACACACCTTATCTTCACACTTGCTGCCAATCATTCTGTTGCAAACCTTGCCAAATTCTCAACGCCCTAAAGGGAACATCATGGTTCTTCCAGGTGAAAAGGTCTAAATATTATAGAGAATATTACTTTTAAAAGACCCTTCAAAAAAGCCTGCTTTCTCTAGTCAAAGGACCAGAAAAGGGTCTTGTTTAGCAAGACAGAAAATGTTTAGACAATTACCACTGTATTCCAGACAAACACCACAGAAAAAACTGTGACCCCATGCACACCAACACAATCAAACACCAAGTGGGGAGCCCAGACTTTTGCTTTGCAAACATAAAGAGGCACCTTTAGTACCTTGACTGATGAAGTGTCAGAAAAGAACAAATAGAGAATGAGAACTTTAATTCCTGCCTTCTGGTAATGAGCTTTACTCTGTTCCTTGGGTGTGAGTGGAGACTCTGTGGGAAGCCTGGATATCCACCATCACTGGGAGCAATGAAGTACCTTTCCCTTTCCCCAGGGGAGTGGTCTAGTGGAGACCTAGAAAGACCTAGGCCAGGACTTTCACCATTGCCCAGTACAGTGTCACCTCCACAATGTCAGTGGAGACTGGAGACCATGTGGGGAGCTGGATGTTCAACTCTTACCCAGGAGTAATGAGGTGCACTGTCTTCCTTGGGTGTCAAGAAGGCTGAATGGTGAACCTAAATTTCTACTTCCACCTGGAGATAATGAGGTAGCAACTCCTCTTCCCCTGACAGATTGATGTCAGAAAAATCCATCTAAAACAAAAGGTTTCTTTCTTTTATTAATGTATTGTATCACATTGATTGATTTGCAGATGTTGAACCAACTTGCAGCCCAGAGATAAATCCCACTTGGTCATGGTGAAGAATCCTTTTAATGGACTGTTGGATCCTATTGGCTAGTATTTTGGTGAGAATTTTTGCATCCATGTTCATCAAGGATATTGGTCTGTAATTCTCCTTTTTGATGGGGTCTTTGTCTGGTTTCGGGATCAAGGTAATGGTGGCCTCATAAGATGAGTTTGGAAGTTTTCCTTCCATTTCTGTTTTTTGGAACAGTTTCAGAAGAATAGGTATTAATTCTTCTTGAAATGTTTGGTAGAATTCCCCTGGGAAGCCATCTGGCCCTGGGCTCTTGTTTGTTGGGAGATTTTTGATGACTGCTTCAATTTCCTTAGTGGTTATA
>NW_027687445.1:0-14628 GCF_054177405.1 Leptonychotes weddellii | reverse complement strand
CTGTCATCCAGGCTTTGTTGTTCTATGTGTAGAGCACAGGCAGAGTGGACTGAGCGTAATTTTTAAGGGCCCTAGGATTTTCAGAATGGTCGGTGAGCATTGGCTTCATCTTCAGGTCACCAAGCTGTGTTAGCCCCTAACAAGACAGCCTGTCCTTTGAATCCAGGCATTGACTTCTCATCTATGGCTGTGAATGTCCTAGATGTCATCATCTTCCAGTATAAGGTTATTTAATCTACATTGAAAATCTGTGGTTTAGTGTACCCACTTTCTTTTTTTTTTTTTTTTTTTTTTTAGATTTTATTTATTTATTTGAGAGAGAGAGAATGAGAGACAGAGAGCATGAGAGGGAGAAGCAGACTCCCTGCTGAGTAGGGAGCCCGATGTGGGACTCGATCCTGGGACTCCAGGATCATGACCTGAGCCGAAGGCAGTCGCTTAACCAACTGAGCCACCCAGTTGCCCAGTGTACCCACTTTCATTAATTATCTAAGCTAGATCTTCTGGGTAACTCGATGGCAGCTTCTGGATCTCTGCTAGCTTCAAACTTTTTTCTGCAGCTTCCTCACCTTTTTCCACTTTTATACAATTAAATAGCAATAGGGCCTCGGTCTGGATTAGGTCTTGGCTTAAGGGAGTATTGTGGCTCCTTTGATCTTCTATGCAGACTACTTAAAAGTCCTCCATTTCAGCAACAAGGTTGTTTTGTTTTCTTATGCATGTGTTCACTGGAGTGGCACTTTCAGTTTCCCTGAAGAACTTTTCCTTTGCATTCACAACTTGGCTAACTGTTTGGTGCAAGAGGCCTAGCTTTTGGCCTTTTTCGGCTTTTGACATGCCTTCCTTACTAAGCTTAATCATTTCTAGCTTTTGATTTAAAGTGAGAGACATGTAGCTGTTCACTTGAACACTCAGAGACCATTCTAGGACTAGGCATGGGCCTAATTTCAATAGTGTTGTGTCTTAGGGAGTAGGGAGGCCCAAGGAGAAGGAGACAGATGAGAGGGAGAGAGATGCTCCTGTTGATGGAGCAGTTAGAACACACATAGTATTTATTGATAATGTTTGGTCTTATATGGGTGTGGTTTGTGGCGTCTCAAAACAATTGTAGTAGTAACAACATCAAACACATCACCGTTACAGATATAATAATAATAATAATGAAATATTGTGATAGTTACCTACTAAAATGTGACAGACACAAAGTGAGCAAATGCATTTGGAAAAAATGGGGCAATAGACTTGCTTGATGCAGAGTTGACCCAAACCTTCAATTTGTAAAAACAAAACAAAACAAAACAAAAAAAACCCCACTGTATCTGAAGTGCACAGTAAGGCAAAGCTGAATAAAATGAAGTAGGCCTGTACTCCTAAAAGATGGGGCATATTGGGGCGCCTGGGTGGCTCAGTCGTTAAGTGTCTGGCCTTCGGCTCAGGTCATGATCCCAGGGTCCTGGGATCGAGCCCTGCATCAGGCTCCCCATTCAGCAGGAAGCCTGCTTCTCCCTCTTCCACTCCCCCTGCTTGTGTTTCCTCTTACGCTGTCTCTCTCTCTGTCAGATAAATAAATAAAATCTTAAAAAAAAAGATGGGGCATATTGAAAGTACACAGGCAGACTGAAGGTGCTCCTAAATGGCCAAAGTTGGAACAGTTTCAACAACAAAATAAAAAATTGTAGTATTAGATTTTAAACTGTAGAATAAAGTACATATCCATGAGTCCATACCGATAGAAGTAAATAATTGAATGAATAAATAAATGGAAGAGAATGGACAACTTTTCCTTATAGTAGAATTCCAGTTAATCAGTATGGAAGGAATGAGAGAAGATCACCAGTGGGTCAAACACTATAGTAATAATTGTCACAGACAAGATTTACTGACAGATGTTCAAGTTTTTGCCGAAACTTTAGAAACAATTTGCATAGTCATTTGTATTAGGTACAAATGGAAAAACAGTAAATTTAAAGTGGAGAAGCAACAGACACCACCATTACCAAGTATTAAGGTTCGTATCATCTGTAATAAGACATTGATATCAGGAACTGTTTGATATGATGCAGTCAGAGGGATACATTGTCATTTCTGTGGGGTTTTTTGGCAAAAAATTTATAACCTCAGGCTAGCCCATAAGGAAATATAACATGAACCTAGATTGAAAGACATTGTACAGAATAATCAGTTGTCTTTTAAAAAGTGTCAAGCTCACTCTGAGGCTAATGGGGAGGAAGGTGTGCTGAGTGCCCAGGCTGGAGACCATTGGCCTGGCTCTGCGCACATGGTAGACCTCTCCTGCCAGGCTGGTAGGTCGTGGTGGCAAGTGTTAGACACGACTATGGCAGGTCAGTGGGCTTTTGCTTCCGCTGGGCATGGTACCCCCGAGAACCTGCTGCCCCACAGGTCCAGTGCAAGTTCTGGTAGTCAGTGATAGAGCAGGGCTCCCATGCCCCAAGTATCCCTGGCAGCACCATGCCTGCATTCCTGGAATGCCCCAAGCTTTCCAGTGCCATGGCCTGGGTATTGCACTGGCACATCATGATGGAGCTAGGAATGTGGTCTGCTGGAGGAAGGAGAGGTGTACAAGATGATGGAACAAAAGATGAAGGAAGAGCAGGAGAGAAGAAAAAGGAGTTGGAAGAGAGAATGTCACTAGAGGAGACCCCCCTCAGGAACACATCCTGAAATTGCAGGCGAAGCTTTTGGCCCTACAGGAAGAGAAGCCAGTACCTTTTCTTGCAGCTCAAGAAAAGTTTTACATGAGGCTGTGCCCGGCCACTTTTAGCCCACCCACCCAGACAGAGGTCCTCCAGCCTCGTGGTGCCTTGTACTTACAAAAGCAGATGGAACATGGTAACCAACAGACTGGACTTCCTCCCTGTGCCCCATGAATCCAGCTTCTGAACTCCTTGCCTCCCTGCTACTCCTGCAGATGCACCCAGCAGGAAAGTCAGGCTTTGCCTTTCCTGCTGCAGCTGCAGATATAATCAACAGAAAAGTCTGACTTTGCAGCTACCAGCTAACCAGGCCCTTGGCTCTCAGCATAGCCAAAACCTGCAGTTCTACCACAAATCACATTTTATTTTCAACCTCACCTCCACCCCCTGCTGTGGGTGAGGATCCCGGTCTGCCCCAGGCCCAGGTCAGTGAAACTTGTCTGCCGCTGGAAAAGAAAAAATGTCAAGTTCATGAAAGACCAAGAAAGACTGAATGTGTTTAGGAACTTACACCAATAATTGTCAAAAATATCCTGTACTTTCAAGACAAAGCAAATAAAACTACAGCAGTTAAACTGAGGAAATACAGCTGACTGTGGCTCCTGCCATACATAAGACAGCTTTAACTGTTAACAAGCCGGATAGTTTGGACTCTTGCTTTTTTGTTTCACCTTAGAAGATCGACAAAACTGGTTTAAGAAAGTATATTTAGAGAGAAAAAACTTATTTGGAGTATACAAATTTACAGTTTTCCTTTCAGTGCTACAAATTATTAGGTTTCTCACGGGTCAATTAATTTTTCAGAGGCTGTCTCAGTGAAGAAAGAAGACTAAGACAAGGCGTGATGAGTTGGTTCAAGTTGTGACTTGACCACTTAGTAGTTCATTTATTTCTTCATAATTTTACCACCCTTCTCACTCATCTATCCATCTATCCATTCTTTTCCTTTTTTATGTCATTCGACATAAAGATCTTACGTACTGAGCCCTGCAGTAAGTGTGGAGAGTGTAATGCTAAATAGGAACAAAGAGTAGGAGGACATTTTTATCCATTAGTTATATCATGGCTTAGTTTCTAGATCTTGTCCATTTTTCAAAATCCTACAAAAATACTTGAGACCTGAAAATAATAAATGGGTTCAAATTAAGTTGTAAAATTGAGGTTTTATCAATTTCCAATTAATTATAACATGACGGATGTTAAAATCTGTCACTTTTTTAGTTCCATTTGTAAATATTACCTAGGAAGTTATCTGTCCTTCACCTGCAGAGACATTAAATATACATATAGATGCTCATTAAAGTATCTTGTGAAATAGAAAAAATTAAAAGTGTACATATATATAATAGGGGATAGTTCTGAATATTGTCTGTAAGTTCAGATTATGGAATTGTCAGTGTGGTATCAACTTATTTCAGAACAAAGTAGAAATTCTTGAATTTTTGGACAAAGGAATGGAAGGAAGAAAAATAACTGTTTGAAGTGATTTTACCTTTTTACTCCTGATTTGTAAATCTATTCTCACATTTTATCAGAAAAAAGTTGCTTTAACAATGGGAGAAGTACATTTCAAATTTTGTTTAAAATACTTGATTTGGTTTTTGTTTTAAAATGTTATGGCAATACATGTATAAAACAAAACTCAATGATACATTATATATGTAAAGTAAAAAAGTTAATGGTCCTGTTTCCCCGATTATTCCCAGTGTGACATAAACTTTTTCTACCCCCCTCTGTGCTCATATAAATTATTTTTAAAATCAGTAATAGGAATGCTGTTTTTTTACTTGCTTTTTTCCTGACAGCTGATATTCTTTTGTGTCAGTAAATGCAAATGTGCCTTCGTAACAGTTGTTTTGTGTTCCTTGGCATCGATGAGCCATACTTGTTTCTCATTTGTAATTGATTTTCAACCTTTTGCCTTTAATTAATGCCACAGTGTGTATATCTCTGTGTACATATATCCTTGCACATTTGTATAGATATTTCTTTTTAGTTTATTGGAAATGGACTTGCCCATTTAAATTTCTATTACATGTCATAAGTTATTCGTGAACAAGGTCCTTATTGCAATTCTGAAGACCAAAAAACTTTGAAAACCAAAAGCTTTTTCATGGATCATTTAGTGGCAGGATCTGATATGAGCCTTTTTTTTTTTTTTTTAAAGATTTTATTTATTTATTTGAGAGAGAGAGAATGAGAGAAAGCACATGAGAGGGGGGAGGGTCAGAGGGAGAAGCAGACTCCCCGCTGAGCAGGGAGCCTGATGCGGGACTCGATCCCGGGACTCCAGGATCATGACCTGAGCTGAAGGCAGTCGCTTAACCAACTGAGCCACCCAGGCGCCCTGATATGAGCCTATTTGATGACAAAACCTGACCTGCATTTATGTTGGGGTCATGTCAGACCTTTATTATTTTCACAAAAGTGAATCTTCATCTTACTGCAGAAATACCAGTGTGGTTGATTACTGGGTCCTGTCCCAGATCCTATTAGTGGTATAATAATAGTATATGGACCCTTTTTGAAATCAGGAAAAATCAGTTTCAAAACATACGTAGTATTGGAGTTTTTGAATAGGGGATTTTTAACTGTACCTATGTACATTTTCACATGTGTGAATATGAAAATATTTTCTTTACCATAAAATTTATGAGTGTTAATGTCCAAGAAGTGGATTAACCACTTTATTTGAATATTCAATTTACCTGAATAGAAATGTATATTGGGGACTCAGACAAAAATCTCAAAATAGTCTAGATTTTGCTTAAAATCCCTTAGGAACATTGTTACTTTGTGGTCTGACCCAAACTCCTCTAACAGCTAGGTTTTCTGCTGTCTGTGGGAAATACCACCATTTTTTTAGTTCATGGACTTGTGTTTAGGAGAGGCATGATACAGGAAACAACAGAGTATCTTGAAATTCAAGTATTACACTTGACGTAGGAAGGTACTTAAAAGAGCAACAGAAAATGAGACTTAATGGGAGCGCATCAGTATTATATAGTCTTCACTACTGAAATAATTTTTTTTTTTAAGATTTTATTTATTTGACAGAGAGAGTGAGAGCAGGAACACAAGCAGGGGGAGTGGGAGAGGGAGAAGCAGGCTTCCCGCAGAGCAGGGAGCCCGATGCGGGGCTCGATCCCAGGACCCTGGGACCGTGACCCGATCTGTAGGCAGACACTTCACGACTGAGCCACCCAAGCACCCCTGAAGTAATGTTTTTTGTTTTTGAGTAGAGGGCATATATACTTGAATATGCATTGACATACATGCCAATATAATGTGAGTGTATTCAATAATATTTTGTAGGGTTTTTTTCTCTTAATCATAAGTAATTACTGACTTCTTTGTAATTCTGAACACATACATAGTTCAATATTTTTTCCTCCCACATACCTCTAGGGCTGAGGTTGGCATACTTTTTCTGGGAAAGAGCTAAATAGTAAACATTTTAGGATTTGCAGGTCATATGGTCTTTGTCTCAACTACTCAGCACTGCTCTGGCCCAAGGTAGCTATAGACATTAAATAGATGATTGTCTTATAAAACTTAATTTACAGAAACAGATGGTAGGCTGACACCTGTTCCAGAGGTTTTCCTCAGTGGGTTGATAAAATGGGGGAGAGAGGGTTTGTTAAGGGTTCCTTTGACACTGTATAGATTTTTCTTGACTGGGCAGTGTTGTTCTTTGTAGTGGCTTATATCAGGATTGGTTCTTAGTGCCTTTAAGAACTCTATTATGCCAGTGATAGATCCCAGGCTTTTCTCTTTATATAGTAATTTAATACATGTTTGAGCTTTTACACTCTTGATTTTTTGACTGTAAGCATATTAACTCTTAGTTACATGTTATTACTCTATTTTTTAATTTATCCTAGTTACTTTATTTCTTTGGGTTATTTGATTTATTAAAGGCTTAGAGCAAACTAGAAGAAGGAAAGTAAATCTAGTCAGTCAGTCATCATTAGCAGATTTTGTATAAAGTAACTTGTGTAAATGATTTTGTTTTACCTGGAATAAAATACCTGATCATGGCTTACATGTCAACCAGGCTGAAATTTTTATTTAAAAATCTTTCAGACATGAGGAAGAGCATCGACGCCGTGAGGAAGAAATGATCCGACACAGAGAACAGGAGGAACTGAGGCGACAACAAGAGGGCTTTAAGCCAAACTATATGGAAAATGTAAGTAAAATACTAGTTAACTAAAATTATTTTATATTGTCAGGTGGACAATGCATATTTAGAATTCTTTGGATATTGGTTTATATAATATATTTTTTAATCTTTCTGAATTTGTTGTGTTTATGTTAAACTAATGATTTTCTTAACTTCTTACAGGTAATAACTTAAAAGTAGTTTCTGAAGATACTATTAATGTTTTATGAAAAGGATGTTAAAATTTTCTCCATTTTTATCTTTTTTTAAATATATGGTTCTAAATTAGAACTCTTGATAAATCTGTCATCTCTACTTGATTGATTTTCAACATTTATTGATATTAAAAATTCTTTAGGGTCATTTGGCTGGCTCAGTTAGAAGAGCATGCAGCTCTTGATCTGGGGGTCGGGAGTTCAAGCCCCACGTTGGGTGTGGAGATGATTTAAATAAACAAACTTAAAAAAAAATGAAATAAAATAAATAAAAATTCTTTATATTGGAAGATTTTAGATATATACAAATGTAGACCAGTATGTGCTCATTACCCAGTCATGACCGTTATCAACACACAGCTGATCTTTTTGTCTTTAAGTATAGCCACTTTCCCGAATTATTTTTATTAAATCCCTGGCTTTATATGATTTCATTAATAAGTATTTCAGTATGTATCCCTAGAAGATAAGGACTCTTTTTAAAACTATCTTTGTCATATCTTAAAAATTGTCACTTCTTTAGTATTAACTAGTAAAAGCCCACATTTGCTCAGGTTTTATAAAGCTTTTTATTTTCTTTACAATTGGTTCAAATTGGCTGATAAATCCAGTGTTTTTAGTCTGTAGGTTTTCTCTTCACCTTTTAAATTTTTTCCTTAATTTTTTAAGAAAACAGACCCTTGTTTCTCACATCCTGGATCTTGTTGAATTTATCCATGCAGTGATGCTTAGCAAGTTTCTCTATCCCTGAATTTCTCATAAACTGGAGTTAGTTCTAAAGATTTGGTCTGACTCAGGTTTTTGATTTGGGCAGGCAAAATGGTAGGGCAAACAAGGATACTTCAAATATGTTAAAATCCCCAAGTTCTTAATGTGAACTAACAAAGAGTCTTATTATTCACCTTAGATGAATGCTATTTTAATAGTCATTATTCTGAAAAATATTTAGTGGTGTTTTTTTCCCTAGCTATTCAAAAGCCATGATTCTTTAATAAGTTTCTGAGGCTAACAGTATTAATTCAAGTCAGTGACTCTTTTGCTGACCTTCTCTGTCCCATTCTTCTGTCCCAAGAAAAATTTTAAATTTTCTTTCTAAAAAAGAATACACACAATAAAATACATCCTAACTTGTGTAATAACAACAAGAAATTTTTATCTTAGCCTGCATCAAGTAAATATCCTTTGACTAAAAATTATGTGGCATTTAAATTCAATTAGAGAAGTTTCTTACTTTTATAAGTTATACTAAAGGTTTAATTTGATTTTTAAATTCCATTACCACATGAGTTTTCAAGCATTGCAAATTTTCTTCTAATTTCTAGCATTTTTAGTATCATTTTGCAATTCTCTTTTTCCTCCTTGGATACATAGTGTTTGCTTATGACATATTTTAAATGTGGTCTTAGGGCTTTTGGTTGTTATATGTGAACATAAATCTGTTGGATTTAACAATGTGAGGATGTTTTATGATGTTATGAAAGTATGTGTAATTAAAATTTTTTTGGCCCATATTTTGGAAACTAGTGACTAAGTTTTTAATTTTAAATATAATCAAGATGTAAACCACATATGATACATTTTCTTAGGGAAACTTTATTTCATTCCATTGAGGATTAGGAAATTCTTCCTTGTTCTTATATGTACCTGAACATTTCTTTTCCTAAAGTGCTTGCTTATAGTCAAAGTTGGTGGAATTAGCTTTCTTAATATTTTTTTGGCACAAACTTCACATTCTTGGGGCACATGTGTAGCTATTTGTAATGTCATGCATAAATCATTTAGGGGACTAGAAGGAAATGATTAAGTAAAATGTATTCTGCTGTTACATTTAAGTGGCTGTATCATAAGTTTGTCTGCGGACTCTATTCTTTGAAATTATTTCACAATTTTTTAAAACTCATACCAGTGTTTTTTACATTTGTTCAGTGGCATTTAATATAATTAATGAAGGACAGATTTTAATTTTACTTTTCTTTTCAAAAATTATTTGGAAATGTTGCTACAATTTAAAATTGAAATACTGCAAATTCTTATTTTAACATTTGTATGTTTAAAATTAATTTCATGGTGTCTAAAATTTTATAAATTACCGATGAACTTTGAGAATAAATGAATTACATATTTAAAATATTCATGGTGGGTTTATTGAAGCATTTCAAAAATAGATCATTTATTGTTTCACCGGATTATACTCTTAGAAAATGTAGATGGTATATTTTAATATTAAGATATCTTTTTTTTTCAAGTAAAGTATATGTTGCATATTTGAAGCATCATAAGATTAATTTCACTAGAGCAGAAGTCAGCAAACTAGCCTGGGACCAGTTCGCAGTTTCATACCACTCTACCACAGAGCTAAGAATGGTGTTTACATTTTAGAGAATTAATGGATAAGGAAAATAAAAGAATATTAGAGTATCTGTGACTTACAAAATCTAAGCTACTTACTCTTTGACCCTGTACAGAAAAAGTTTGCTGAACCCTAGGCTGGAGAGTTGGTGCTGGGTTTTTTTGTTTGTTTTTTGTTTTTGTTTCTTGTTAGGCCACAAAGTTACTATAGTCTTAATTTTCTGAAGAGGAACCATATGTAAAATAGTATGTAACAATGCAATTAAATATTTAGGGGAAATATAGTCTTTGCCAGATTTTTAGATTTTTTGGTATTAGAAATTACGGATGGACAAAAGTTTTTCATCATTTTGGTATCAATTTTATTTGGTTCCTAGCTTCATAGTGCTTGTTAATACAAGCTAATCAAGTACTAAAGAAATATTAAAAGCTCTTTATAGGTCTTGATTATTTTGTGTTAATAGAAGAAACATTGAGGTAATTGTTGTATTAGTTATTCTTCATTTATTTTGAAAACTGTCTTTGGAAAAAATTGTTAAATTTAATGTTTGTTTTTGTTTTTAAAAGCTTTGAAATTAGGCCCTCTTATGTGCTTTCTCTTTTTTCACTGTTCAGTTTAAAGGGAGGAATCAAATGGTAAGTGTTCAGCTTGCCCAAGTAGTAAGAGTAATTAGTATAAAGCAGTTTACTTGGTTTAAGATGCTACCTCTCATTTCTTTCTAATATTCCTATTAGAAATATTCCAACACTAATAGTATGGACTTTGAAGTATAAAGTAAAAATTGATTTCCATATTTTGTGTCTTGAAAAATAATTTTTTTAAATGTAATAAAATATGAGGGAAAACACATCATGTCTGGTCATGTTTTTCTTTGTTAGCCTTCAACTTTATCATAATTTTATGACATGAACATATTTTTAAGGGTTTCAAGGATATGTCAGCACTTCAACTAGAAGTTGTCATTTTTATTTCATACCTTATTTCTTCTTAGAAGTCAGGTTCTTTGATAATAGCTCTGGTAATTATAAATTAAACATGTTAATTTTCAGTCCTATAGCATAAGGTATTTTTGACAACCATAACAATATATATATTTTTATGCTGTGTCTTAAATACATTTAGGTTTATCTTTACCTTTATCGTAGTATAGAGTGTAATATTGAACCATTTTCATGATAGTACTTACTAGGTTGAAGTTTTCTACTTACCACAGTTTTATAGCTTTTGGACACATCACAATAAGTTACAGTGTTAGTGTAAAAATTTATGAGATTGTCTCTTATGATTGTCTTGTGATTGTTTTTATATTAGATTGCTCCACTTAACTATATTAAACATTTTAGTACTGCAGTATACCAGTCTTTATCTGTGGATTCAGTTTGCATTGGCGTAAAGTGGAGATTTTAATTAGAATATTTCTTTAATGCAGTTTCTTAGAGTAAATTTTGCTTTCTTGGGAAACATAAGATTATAAAAACATCTTAAATGTCATTCTAGCTTTAGTAATTATAAAATACTTGTTTAGGTAAATTGGGGCAATGTTTATATGGGATGCTATTTTGTTTTAAAACTTCAAGAGTTTCTTTTGTTTTTTTAGAAGTTTGTTTCTGTTGTAAATATTAATATTTGTGGTTTTTTAGTGAATAAAAGAATAGCCCTTTAGATCTGTTTCGAAATATGTACTTGAATTGATACTGAAGAATTTTTATTTTTGTTTGAGTAGGTGGGAATAGCCCTGGATATTTAAATACATGTGTATAATAAACCTGAAAATAAATGTATGTTGTATGCTAAGGCAATAATTTGATTGAGTTATGTTTCTTTGTCAGAGTAGTTCCATTGTGGCTACCCAGTATATTAATATAGTGAGGCCAAGAGCATTAAGGAGATGTAGCCAGAGGCTAAGGGTGTAATGCCTCTTCCATGGTAGTGTTTTTCAAATAGTGCATAATAAACACTCAGGGAGCTTTTTAAAAATGTGGGTTTTTCCCTTAGGTCTCCAACCTACAAATTGATTTGTTTCACGACTATAGTAGAATCTGATGCATTCTCCATTGATCACATTTTTGGCTAAATTTAGTAGTTTTCAACCTTTGCAGCACATCTTTGCAACTTAAAAAAGAAAAATGTCTGAGTTGGAGCCATGGGATCTGCATTTTAAGAAGCTCTTCAGTCTGCTTATTTTAATTAGCAAAAATAGAAGACCATTGGCCATATGTTGAAATGAGACATAGTTGAAATATTGAAATAAGGATAGTAGTAAGTAGTTGAATTTTTTATGGAACCTGGGAGTTTGAAGGGAGGGCTCAAAGTCAGTCAACATGGAGGATAGGATTCATACGCTTAACAATGGAAGTAGCACAACATTCTATTCAGTGCTCTGGAATTTTGGTGTGACAACTTTTAGTTGAGCTTTCAGCCTATATGTGGAGGAGGTATTGTCTCAAATGATGGATTAACTTTTTGTTTAAGTATTTCATCTAGACCGGGGGTTGACAGACTAGGGTAAGCCAGGCTAAATCTGAACACTGCCTGTTTTTGGAACAGTTTTATTGGAACACAGTTGTGTTTATGTTTTGATTATGGCTGCTTTGTCCAAAAGTGGTAGATTGACTAGTCATGACACAACTGTATGAGACGATATCAAGACTCTCTGGCCTGCTAAGCCTGAAATACATACTATCTTGGCCCTTTACCAAAAAAGTTTGCCCACCCCTGGTCTAGGTTCAGTCTGAGAGTTGGGAGTAATCTATAAAAAGTGACTCATGTTAACCAAACTCAAAGAGTTTGTGACTAAAATGCAAGTTTATTAATTAATATGTTTTTTTCCAGTGTTTTTAGAAGGCTCATTGAACAGAGCACCTCATATCCTAGAATCAAGGTCCCTGAAGAATCCAAAGTAGTGTCCTGAAGGTTTATTGGTAGTCATGGTTATAAATCAGAGCAAAAGTTATTGGAAGAACTGATAAAGCATCACTGCCCCATAGCTGATTATCTTAGAGTTTACAAATGTTTTCTTAGTAGAGACATAAAGCATTGTTCTTTCAGATGTTACCCTTTGCTGATCAGTGTTGCCAAATTTGGCCTGTTTAATCAGCCATTTCTTTATGTTAGTCTCTTTTCCTGCTTCTCAAGTGGGCATTGTTTCTTTTCTCTGACTTAATTATAACACAGCTTTCCCTGATGTGCCATGTACAAAACTCAAAACAGAAAGTCTAGCCAATAATAAAATTTCATGAATAGGTGCTGGCAGAGAGAACTGACCCTAATCATTAATTACTAATGAGTAGGTACAAATACATTTTCTGAAATGATTTTTGAATTTTTGAGAGAAGTTGCCATTTTGTGGTTTCCACCTAGCCAATCCTCCTCTTTCTATAAATTAGTTAGCTCTAGCAAGTGATTTGATTGTATTGCAGAAGAAGATTGGTTTTTGGAAGTCTAAACACCTGAAGTATTCAAACAAAAAGGACATTTCACAAGGAATTTTTATAGCATCTTCATTATTCTGTGGAAATAACTAAAGAATTATTTGCTGTAGGGTTTGGTGTCAGATTTAGGTTTGACTTGCTGGGCAGCTTAGTGTACCTCTTGCTGTTAGTGGCAGCCCAGTTCCAGTGATTTGGACATGATGATAAAGATCAAAATTGATTATATCAGTTATATTCCAGTGGTTTCCCATAGAATGCTCTAGTTGTGACCAGAGTTTTATTAATGTTTTCATTTGTTTATTTACTAAGATAATTTAATGTGTTTCTTACAGTGAGCCAGGAACTTTTCTGAATATTTGGGATGGAATTAGACTTTCGTAGTCAAATGAAAACAAAAATCAATAGATGTTTACATTTGTAATGTTTACATATATTTTGGAAGTGATCTTTAGGGATTTTGACAACTGGGGGTATTTGGATTGAAGATAAGTGTCAATTTTAACCAGCTGTGGAAATCTTTGATCACTTCTCTTTGAAACTTCTCAAAGGATTTTTTAATAGTTTTAGTAATAACTAATCATATGTAGGGGAAAGCTTAATGGTTTTCATTCAAACTGGGACAACTGAATATGGGTATTATTTAAAGTTACTTTTTTTTTTTTACAGGAGGCAGAAAACGGGCTGTCTCAGGCAAAGCAGGATGTATGGTTGTCCCAATCATATGTTATGATTATAAATAATAGTTTTTTCATTCATATTTAAAAGATTTCCAAATGATTCCAAATGGAAATGCTGAGTCTCCCTTAAACTCTATACACACTTTACTAGAAGACATTTTATTGTACTTAATTATTTCTATGTCATATTAGATGACTAGTGTCTTTTTTTTTTTTTTCCGTCTTACCTTCCATTAGCATTTCAGAGAGGCTTATAATCCAAATTTCTGTATCTCTTTTCTTCTCCTGGAGGGGTACTCAGTGCATGCATAACTTTCTCTGACTGTGCACCAAGCTGTATACCACATTGCATTCTAATTACTGTCTGACTTTGTTGCCAACTAATTTAGCTCTTTGAATTTTTTGAGTTTGAGAGTCTTGTATTTGTCATATTGTAGTTACTTAGACACAAATTGGGAGATTTAAATAGTTGTTTGGTGTCCTGTTTTTCAAGTATCAGTGCTGCCCAGTCATATGATTTTCACTGTTCTTTATGGGTCACCATACTTCGGTATTTATTGAATACTAATGTCTGAGATATTAAACATCTGTAGTTTTGAAACATAGGTGGTATTGGTAGATTTTTGTAGACTTCATAATGGACTTACATAATGAAGAGTAAATTTTTAAAAATAGTCAAATAACAATTTTTTGTGTTTGGTTTTCAGCACATCTAACTTTTCAATATTCGGATCCCACTTGAATATCCCCTCTGAGTGTTAGACTTACAGGAAGATTTAGAGGTTTCCATTTAGTAAGAAAATTTGGTCACTGTTTTACTGTTTCAGAACAGAGTGCTGAATACCGTGGAGGATACAGAAGTGAATCAAGCTCAGGGTCAGGTCTTTGAGGATTTTAGAGTATTATAGGTGCAGAGTATCTTTGTGGAATATACAGAGATACAGCTAAAAAGTTTTAAGAGTTTAGAGAAAGATTCTCTGCTAGGGAATATGAAGAGTGCATTGAGTAGCTTTAGCACTGTTGTGGAACTTACTTTGGATGGTTTTTTTTTTTTTTAATTAATTAATTAATTAATT
>NW_027687444.1:0-364 GCF_054177405.1 Leptonychotes weddellii | reverse complement strand
CAGACTCCCTGCTGAGGGTGGAGCCTGACCTCACCACCCTGAGATCATGACCGGAGCAGGAATCAAGAGTTGGACGCTTAACCACCTGAGCCACGCAGGCTCCTGACCTATCTCTATTCTTAATAGTGCCTTAAAAAAAGGAGATTTTATTTATTTATTTAAGCAAGAGAGCGTGCACGCACATGCGCATGAGCAGGGGGGAGGGGCAGAGGGAGAGGGCGAAGCAGACTCCCTGCTGAGCAGGGAGCCCAACACGGGGCCCCATCCCGGACCCCAGGACCACGACCTGAGCTGAAGGCCTAACCGACTGAGCCACCCAGGTGCCCCAGTAGTGCCTTTTAATAAATAGAAGCTTTCAGTTTTG
>NW_027687443.1:0-364 GCF_054177405.1 Leptonychotes weddellii | reverse complement strand
TTAAGAATATCAAGTACTTCGTATTTTTCAGCCCTTTCCTTAAGTCTCTAAGTGAAGCTCATAGTGAAAGTCCACTCTCTTCTCTGTTAGTGGAGACGTATGAAGTGTCCCCACTACCTATCCCTCCAGCTTGTGACCATTTACTCATCATGTAGGGGGCTTCATTCAGACCAGTGATTGAAGCAAAGAAGAAAGGTGAGGAGAGCAAGAGTTGGCGATGCTAACAATGACTTCTAGAATTTAAGGATGATGAAGCTCCCCAGGTTCCTGCAACTTCTATTTCCTATCTGTGAACCATTGCAGTGTCTCACCTAAGAATGTTGTGTTGCTTAAGATATTGCAATTTAAGATAAAAGCAAGATGG
>NW_027687442.1:0-364 GCF_054177405.1 Leptonychotes weddellii | reverse complement strand
ACTTTAAAATATGAACCTGAGATTGCATTTGGTAATTGGAACCTTTGGATGAAGCATACATGAAAATGTATTTTTCTGACATGGAAGAGACCTACTTCCAAGACCAAGACTTCATAAAGAGATCCTATTTCTGTTTGTTTTATAATTAGCGATGTGGTGTTGGTGAGGTCAAGGTAGAAGCATTTGTGGACTTTTTCTCTTGTTTATCCTTGAGGAAATAAACCAAAATGCTAAAATAAATTAGTAGTACATTAAATTTGGAAATTTTAAATACACATGCTATAATAAAACAACACACACCCAAATTCTCATCTTCCTCGAGTATGACTACACAACTGACAGAGCTTCACTTTTTTTTTTTTTT
>NW_027687441.1:0-364 GCF_054177405.1 Leptonychotes weddellii | reverse complement strand
GGTAGGAGAGCAGATACAAGACTAAAATTCACCAAAGGCAGCGATAACATTAGTAATGAGATGCAACTAATCATCAGTAAACAATGAAAGAATGTCAAAAATGTGCCAGGCATAATGCAGAACTGAACCGATATTCTGGCTGTAAACGTTTTTTTAGGAGTGATCATGGCACTCTGGTTTCGTTAAAAAAAAAAAAAAAAGAGGGGCGCCTGGGTGGCTCAGTTGGTTAAGCCACTGCCTTCGGCTCAGGTCATGATCCTGGAGTCCCGGGATCGAGTCCCGCATCGGGCTCCCTGCTCGGCAGGGAGTCTGCTTCTCCCTCTGACCCTCCTCCCTCTCATGCTCTCTGTCTCTCATTCTCTCT
>NW_027687440.1:0-364 GCF_054177405.1 Leptonychotes weddellii | reverse complement strand
TATAAGTTTTCCCTATCTCTTCATGACTTGATACTTCATAGATGTACCACCATTTATTTATTCATTCACCTATTGAAGGACCTACAGCTTACTTCCAAGTTTTGGCAATTATGAATAAAACTGCTATAAAACACTTGTGTACAGGTGTGTGTGTGGACATAAGTTTTCAAACCCTTTGGGTAAATACGCATGAAGGCCACTGCTGGATCATACCATAAGGGTATGTTTAGTTGTGTAAGAAACTGCCAAACGGCTTTATTGAAATGTCCGTGTATACACTTTCATTTTGTAGTAATTTCCTGACAAAATTTATTACATTCCTTTGCTGCCTGTCAAAGCCCCAGCTAGTCCAAAGCAGGCGCAG
>NW_027687439.1:0-364 GCF_054177405.1 Leptonychotes weddellii | reverse complement strand
GTGTTTTCCTTATTTTTTAGGAGCTCAGCGATGCCCTTGGAATCAGTATCGCCGGAGGAAAAGGAAGTCCCTTAGGAGATATCCCAATATTTATTGCCATGATTCAGGCCAGTGGTGTGGCTGCCCGTACACAGAAGCTTAAGGTAAACAAAAGGAAAATGGTGAAATGCTAACAGCATGTGGTGGGAGACAAAGTTGCCGCCATGGGTGCTTTATTTAAAGTTGGAATTCCAACAGAGACCCACGCTGAGGGCAAAATGCATTGGAGAAAGTTTACACCTAAAATTCATTAGGTCCCTGGGCATATAAAAATATTATTGTTTGTGGGGCGCCTGGGTGGCTCAGTTGGTTAAGCGACTGCCTT
>NW_027687438.1:0-364 GCF_054177405.1 Leptonychotes weddellii | reverse complement strand
TGAAATAAAACATCAGTCTGATCATCAAAAACTTCCTCCTTAACAATTTGCTTTCCTTGTAATCCAAATTAAAAAAATCAACAAAACTGTTGTGTTTTATATTTTATTCTTATTATCTACATATGCAAAAGAATGTATGAAGCATAAGGCAAACTACCATAACTGAGGTCAGATAAAAATAAAAAAAAATAACACAACCAAAGTAACTTTGTGCCAAGGCTGTGACAACCACACAATGTCCGTTACTCTGTTTAACTTTCCCACCAATCCCAACGACTCAGCACTAATCATATCAGTAATTTACAAACAAGGAAACTGAGGCTAATACTAAAGTAAGGGAAATGGCAGAGTCGGGCACTCCAAT
>NW_027687437.1:0-364 GCF_054177405.1 Leptonychotes weddellii | reverse complement strand
GGGGCAAACCAAACACTCGTGCTGACCGTTTCTTGTTTTTGTAGAAAAGAACTTTTGTTGATCTTGTCTGTTTGAAAAGTAACACGTTTATTGTAGTAACTTCAAAGAGTGCAGCCAGACGGGAACAGAAATCACTCGTGACGCGCGCCTCTTGGCGCACCTGCGTCTGTCCTCCGCAGCCCACAGACGTCTGCGGGAACTTTACAGCGGACTCCAGCCCCCACGCACGCTTGGTGAGGGGTCTGCGCGCCCAGGATAGGCGTGTGTACCTGAGGCTGTATCAGATAAGAACACCACCGCGCCCGGCACGCGCCCCGCACCGCGCCCAGCACCACCGAGCCTAGCACCCAGCACCACCGCGCCC
>NW_027687436.1:0-364 GCF_054177405.1 Leptonychotes weddellii | reverse complement strand
TCACTTTATCAAACTCCAGCGAGTGGCTCTGGTTGGGCCTCACGTACATGAAGATGTTGCTCCCGTAGGCAATGGACACAACCATGATGTGAGAAGCACAGGTGGAGAAGGCCTTCTGACGGCCTTGGGCTGAGGGGAGGCGCAGGATGGTAGAAATGATGTAAGTGTAGGACACAATGGTGAATACCAGCGAAGTCAGAAGGACAAGGGAGGATAAGAGGAAGCTTATCATCTCAATGAAATGAGTGTCTATGCAGGCCGCCTGCAGCAAAGGGGCAATGTCACAGAAGAAATGGCTAATTTCTCTATAACAGTAAGGCAGTGTGGACACCACAATAGTTGGGCACAGCACTGAAAAGAAGGC
>NW_027687435.1:0-364 GCF_054177405.1 Leptonychotes weddellii | reverse complement strand
CTTCTTTATCCATTCATCTGTCGATGGACATCTTGGCTCTTTCCACAGTTTGGCTATTGTGGACATTGCTGCTATAAACATTGGGGTGCACGTACCCTTCCGGATCCCTACTTTTGTATCTTTGGGGTAAATACCCAGTAGTGCAATTGCTGGGTTGTATGGTAGCTCTATTTTCAACTTTTTGAGGAACCTCCATACAGTTTTCCAGAGTGGCTGCACCAGCTTGCATTCCCACCAACAGTGTAGGAGGGTTCCCCTTTCTCCGCATCCCCGCCAACATCTGTCGTTTCCTGACTTGTTCATTTTAGCCATTCTGACTGGTGTGAGGTGGTATCTCATTGAGGTTTTGATTTGGATTTCCCTG
>NW_027687434.1:0-7077 GCF_054177405.1 Leptonychotes weddellii | reverse complement strand
GAGAGACGATGGACTCTGAAAAACAAACTGAGGGTTCTAGAGGGGAGGGGGGTGGGAGGATGGATTAGCCTGGTGGTGGGTATTGAGGAGGGCACATTCTGCATGGAGCACTGGGTGTTATGCACAAACAATGAATCATGGAACACTTCATCTAAAACTAATGATGTAATGTATGGGGATTAACATAAGAATAAAAAAAATAAATAAAAATAAAACAGAAACAAACAAACAAAAAAGAAATACAATAAATGTAAATTTACTAAATCTCAACTAAAAAAAAGATTGTCAAAATAGAAAAGGAAAACCACTATAAACAACACACAAGGTAAAAGTAAAACAGTAAAAAAAAAAAAAAAATGTAGGGGCACCTGGCTGGCTCAGTCATTAAGTGTCTGCTTTCAGCTCAGGTCATGATCCCATGGTCCTGGGATCAAGTCCCACACTGGGCTCCCTGCTCAGCAGAAACCCTGCTTCTCCCTCTCCCACTCCCCCTGCTTGTGTTCCTGCTCTCACTGTCTCTCTCTCTGTCAAATAAATAAATAAAATCTTTTAAAAAAATGTAAATAACTAATTCCCCCAAAAGCTAATAAAATACTTAAAAACTTGGGGCGCCTGGGTGGCTCAGTTGGTTAAGCGACTGCCTTCGGCTCAGGTCATGATCCTGGAGTCCCTGGATCGAGTCCTGCATCAGGATCCCTGCTCGGCAGGGAGCCTGCTTCTGCCTCTGACCCTCCCCCGTCTCATGTGCTCTCTCTCTCTCATTCTCTCTGTCTCAAATAAATAAATAAAAAAAATATTTAAAAAAAAATACTTAAAAACTTGTATGCATCTAAAAATATAGTCTCTAAATATATGAGGCAAAAGTTGATGGAACTACAAGAAAACATAGACAAGTCCAGCATTGTTTTAGGAGATATTGACACAACCGTCTTGGGAATAACTAGATTAAACTGGCAAAAATAAAAACAAAAAGCTAGAGACATAAAAGATTTGAAAAACACATAAATCTTGATCTAACAGAGGTAGATAGATAACAGATAGATAATCAGATAGATGATAGACAATTAATATCTATAGCATTCAACAGTTAAGAAATGCACATTCTAGGGGTGCCAGAGTGGCTGTCATTAAGCATCTGCTTTCAGCTCAGGTCATGATCCCAGGATCCTGGGATCGAGCTCCACATTGGGCTCCCTGCTCCGCAGGAAACCTGCTTCTCTCTCCCCCACACCCCCTGCTTGTGTTCCCTCTCTCACTGTGTCTCTGTCAAATAAATAAATAAATATTTAAAATATAAATAAATAAATATAAATAAATAAATAAAAGAAATGCACATTCTATTCAAGTGTACATGGAATATTTACAAAGTTGTCCACATATTAAGACCCAAAGCAAACAAAACAAATGTCTCAAATACTTGTAAAGGGCTAGTATCATGGTATCTTCAACCTACATTCTCTGACCACCATGTAATTAAGTTAGAAATGAATAATAAATGAATCATTCAACACTACATCAAAAACTAATGATGTATTATATGTTGGCTAACTGAACATAATAAAAAAATTTTTTTAAAGAAATTAATAATAAAGATAATTACTGTATGTAAATTCAATGACATATCTCTGAAGAGCACAAGTCAAAGAAGAAATCACAATGGATATTAGAGTACATTTCAAACTGGAAGATAATAAAAGATTGCACATCAAAATGTAATGGAATACTAATTTGATATATAGATGGAAATCTATAGTCTTAAATATTCATATTAAGAACAAAAAAGATATTAATTTAATGAATTAAACATATGACTTAAGAAGAATAATGAAACAGACCTAAAGAAACTGGAAAGAAGAGTATACTACAGATAAATGCAAAAATTAATGAAAAATAATCAAGACAGTATGGTTCTGGCATAAAAATAGACACATAGATCAAAGGAACAGAATAGAAAACCTGGAAATGAACCCACAACTAAATGGTCAATTAATCTTTGACAAAGCAGGAAAGAATAACCAATGGGAAAAAGACAGTCTGTTCAACAAATGGTGTTGGGGAAACTGGACAGCAACATGGAAAAGAATGAAATTGGACCACTTTCTTATACCATACACAAAAATACATTCAAAATGGATTACAGACCTAAAGGTAAGACCTGAATCCATAAAAATTCTAGAAGAGAACATAAGCAGTAACTTCTTTGACATCAGCTGTAACAACTTCTTTCTGGATATGTCTCCTGAGGCAAGAGAAACACAAGCAAAAATAAGCTATTGGAACTTCATTGAAATAAAAAGCTTCTGCACAGTGAAGGAAACAATCAACAAAACTAAAAGACAACCTACAGAATAGGAGAAGATATTTGCAAATGACATATCTGATAAAGGGTTAGTATCCAAAATATATAAAGAACTTATCAAACTCAACACCCAAAAAACAAATAAGCCAATTAAAAAATGGGCAGAAGACATGAATAGACATTTTTCCAAAGAAGACATAGAGATGGCCAGCAGACATATGAAAAGATGCTCAATATCAATCATCATCAGGGAAATGCAAATCAAATCTATAATGAGATATCAGCTCACACCTGTCAGAATAGCTAAAATCAAAAACACAAGAAGCAACACATGTTGGTGAGGATGCAATGGAGAGAAAGGGGAACCCTCTTGCACTGTTGGTGGGAATGCAAAATGATGCAGCCGCTCTAGAAAACAGTATGTAAGTTCCTCAAAAAGTTAAAAATGGAACTACCCTATGATCCAGCAATTGCACTACTAGGTATTTACCCAAAGGATACAAAAATACTAATTCAAAGGGATACACACACCCCTATGTTTATAGCAGCATTATCTACAACAGCCAGATTGTGGAAGCAGCCCAAGTGTCCATCAATAGATGAATGGATAAAGAAGTGGTGTATATGTAACAATGGAATATTATTCAGTCATAAAAAAAGAATGAAATCTTGCAATTTGCAATGACATGGATAGAGCTAGAGAGTATTATGCTAAGTAAAATAAGTCAGTCAGAGAAAGAAAAATACCATATGATTTCACTCATGTGGAATTTAAGAATCAAAACAAATGAGCATAGGGAAGAAAGAGAGAGAGGCAAACCAAGAAACAGACTATTAACTACAAAGAACAATCTGATGGTTACCAGAGGGGAGGTAGGTGGGGGATGGGTGAAATAGGTGCTGGGGGTTAAGGAGTGAACGTGTCATGATGAGCACCAGGTGTTGTACATAAGTGATGAATCACTATATCGCACACCTGAAACTACAGTTACACTATATGTTAACTAACTGGAATAAAAAAGATTAAAAAGAATGAATAAATAAAAACACTTCCTGCTTATTGAAAAAAAATTAGTGAAAAAATAAGCACATATAATACAGAGAAAAATAATACTAAAGACTGGTTCTTTGAAAAGGCCAATTTTAAAACTTCAGGCACAACTGATCAAGAAAAACATGAAAGAAGGCATAAATAAATAATTTAGGAATAAAACAGAAAGCATAATTCTAAATGCTGCAGATATTAAAAAGGCAATACAAGGACATTATGAGACACATTATACCAATAAAGTTGAAAACTTAAAGTGCACAAATTCATGAAAAATACAACTAATACAGGAAAAATTAAAAAAAAAAACAAACAGAAATTCTGAGTGGTCCTATTATCATTAAAAGAATCTGACCAATAGTTAAAATTTCCCACAGAGAGACCACCTGGTCCATGGAGTTCCACCGAGAGCTATCCCAAATATCTAAAAGATACACAATTCTAATTTTACTCAGACTCTTCCAGAGAAAATGCAATGGACTAATTTTGAGGCCAGCATAAACTGAAGACCAAAATTCAACCACAACAGTATAAGAAAATAAAATTATAGGCCATCTGGTTTTTTTTAGAATATAGATGTGAGAAATCCTTAAAAATGTATTAGCCACCTGAGTTCAGCAATATATAAGAAAACTTATATGTCACGACAACATTGGATTTATTATAGGAATGTATGGTTACTTTAACTTAAAAAAAATCAATGAATGGAAATCATCATTAACATATCTGTTAGATACAGAAAAAGCACATGATAACATTTAGCATATATTCATTATAAAAATCTTTAGCAATCTAAAAATAGAAGGAAATTCCTCAACCTGATATGCAAACATCATACATAACAGGGACAAGTTGGAATTTAAGAAAGGAAACAGATGAATATAGAGGAAGGGAGGGAAAAATAAAATAAGAGGAAAACAGAGGGAGGCAAACCATAAGAGACCCTTAACTATAGGGAACACACTGAGGGTTGCTGGATGGGAGGTGGCTGGGGGGATGGGGTAACTGGGTGATGGGCATTGAGGAGGGCATTTGAAGTAATGAGCACTTGGTGTTGTATGCAAGTGATGAATCACTGAACTCTACCTCTGAAACTATTAATACAGTATATGTTAATTAAATTGAATTTAAATAACTTTTTAGAAGTGTTTCCTTAAGATTAGGAAAGGGCCCACTAGCATCACTTACATTGAACACCATGCTGGAGCTCCCAGGTGGCACAGAAAGGCAAGGAAACAAATGTTATAAAGATTGGCTGAGAAGAACCAAAACAGTCATTACTTGCAGATAATTTTAATGTCCATATATAAAACCCAAATTATTGCATTAATAAGAGAGTTTAGCAAGATTACTGAATACTCAGTTTTTTAAATTGCATGTCTATGTACTACCAACAAATATTTTTAAATATCACTTTTGTAAATATCATTCAAAATTATCTCAAGAATATGAAGCTCACAGGAATAAATCTAACAGAGGATGTAGATGACCTATATGGACAAAATTAGAAACTTCATTAAAAGACATTAAAGAATCCCAGTTATATATAATGTGCTCATGGACTGAAAGAACTAATGTTGTCAAAATGTCCTTACTACCTAAAGCAATTAACAGATCCAGCATAATCCCTACCAAAATACCAATGGCACTTTTCACATAACTAGAATAATCCTAAAATTTGTGTGGAACCACAAAAGATCTCAAATAGCTAAAGCAATCTTGATCAAGAAGAACAAAGCTGGAGGTATCACACTCCTGGATTTCAAACGATAGTAAAAAATTATAGTAATCAAAACATTATGCTGCTGGTACAAAAATAGACCCACAGATCAACAGAACAGAATAGAGAGCCCAGAAATAAACCCACACATGCATGGTCAATTAATCTATGACACAGGAGGCAAGAATACACAATGGGGGAAAGACAGTCTCTTCAGTAAATGGTGCTGGGAAAACTGGTCAGCTACGTGCAAAAGAATGAAACTGGACCACTTTCTTATGCCATATACAAAAACAAACTCAAAATGAATTAAAAACTAAAATATAAAACCCAAAACCATAAAACTCCTAGAAGAAAACATAAGCAGTAAGTTCTTTGACATTGATTGTAGTGATAGGTTTCGATTCTGTCTCTTCAGGCAAGGACAATGAATATAAACAAGTGGGATTACATCAAACTAAAAATCTATTGCATAGTGAAGGAAACCAGCAACAAAACAAAAAGGCAATTTGAGGAGGGGAGGAGCAAGATGGGGGAGGAGTACCAGACCAGAATTTCATCTGGTCCCAGGAATTCAGCTAGATAGGGATCAAACCATTCGGAACACCTATGAACTAAACAGGAGATCGAAGAAAAGAATAACAGTAACTCTCTGAACAGAAAAGTGACCACTTTCTGGAAGGTAGGATGTTCAAAGAAGTGAAGCCGAGGTGATATTCGGAAGAACAGACGGAAGGGGAGGGGGCCTCTGTCAGCTGCTACTGGCAAATGATAGAGCAGCAGAGCACACAATTGGACATTTTAGAAGTCGGCTCTGCTGAGGGACATCGCTCCAGCAGCTAAGTGGGGGGGTGGATCCCTCGCTGGGACAGTGTGGTCTCAGGACGCTCAGGGTCACAGAAAGACTGGGGGTGCCTGTGTGCGGCAGAACTCCCAGGTATCAGAGTGGGGAAGCCGGCTGCAGAGACAGAGTCGAGGAGGGGGCTCGCAGCTCCAGTTTGCCATAAACCGTGATCCGCACCACAGTCGGGCCTCTGCTCCTCCAGCAGGGACCCATCAAGTGGCAGATCCGGGGAGACTCCCCTTCCTCCCCTGGGAGGAGCAGTGTGGGAGTGCATCACAGGGATCTGCTGGGTTTGGAGACTCCACACCAAGTCGGGTGCCAGAGATAGAAATGCTCGGTCACAGGCTGGGTTAGCACAGAGTGCAGCTGGAGACTGGGGAGACAGGAGTGACTGACTGCTTTTCTCTGGGGGCACACTAAGGAGTGGGGCCCTGAGTTCTCAGCTCCTCCTGAGCAAAGATTGGGAGGCCGCCATTTTCACTCTCATTCTCCAAAGCTGTACGGAAAGCTTGCAGGGAACAAAAGCTCCCTGAGCAGATTATTTAGCCCGGACCTGGCTAGGGTGGGGCAATTCTGCCTCTGGCAAAGACGTTTGGGAACCATGGCAACAGGCCCCTGCCCCAGAAGATCAGCAAACACAGCCAGCCAAGACCAAGTTTACCGATCAATGAGAACAGCAGAACTCCAGTGGCAGGGGAATACAGCACAGAGAGTTCATGCCTTAACCCCATGATTCTTTAGTCTTTCAAAGTTAATTTTTTTTTAACTTAGTTTTTTTGAATTTTTCTTTTTCAACCAACATCTTATCAATCCCTTTTTTAAAAAATCTTTTTTTATTTTTCATTTTTAGAGTCATATTCTATCCCTTCATAGTAGTTAACCTTATTTTTGGTATATATATATAAGTTGTTCTCTCTTTAAAATTTTGGGATACAGATTCTTCTAACAGACCAAAATATACCCTAAGTCTCTAGTGTATGGCTTTGTTGTAGTCTCCTGCCTGATCACATTCTCTCCCTTTTTTTTTTTAATTCTTCTTCTTTCTTTTCTCAACCAACTTCTTATCTTATCAATTCCTTTTATAAAATCTTTTATAATTTCCATCTTTACAGTCATATTCCATCCCTTCATTGTATTTACCCTTATTTTTGTACATATATGTTTTT
>NW_027687433.1:0-364 GCF_054177405.1 Leptonychotes weddellii | reverse complement strand
CTGGGGGACGTTGGTGGCGGCAAGGTGTGTGTCCCGGTGCTGCAGAGTGGTGGCAGGATGCTGCAGTGTCAACAGACCAAGGTAATCAACTCGCATTTGAATAGCATTTAGCAATTTGCAAAGGGTTTTGTGTATCTCCTCCCACTGAGCACTCACATTTTGCAAAGAAAAGGTAGCTCAGAAAATGTGCTGGGGCGCCTGGGTGGCTCAGTTGGTTAAGCGATTGCCTTCGGCTCAGGTCATGATCCTGGAGTCCCGGGATCGAGTCCCGCATCAGGCTCCCTGCTCGGCAGGCAAGGAGCCTGCTTCTCCCTCTGACCCTCCCCCCTTTCATGTACTCTCTCTCTTTCTCGCTCTCTCAAAT
>NW_027687432.1:0-364 GCF_054177405.1 Leptonychotes weddellii | reverse complement strand
TCTCATTTGTATTTACTATAATATTTTTAAACAAAATGATGAAAGTTTTTGCTTGAAATATCAGCTTTTACAAGATATGTTTAACTTCCCCTTGGTTGTTTCCATTTTGTCAGATTTTTCCAACAAACTGAAACACTTTTGTTACTTACACTCTGGGTTATTATATATTCTTATTTGTTTTCAAATGTCCCTATCAGTAACCTTATGCTTTTCAACTGAAATTCTTTTTTTTTTCAGACCTGAAATTTATATTGATATATTTTATGACTTTAATTTTGCTTGATATCTTTTAGATTTTTGAGTATTTTCTTTCCTTTTTAAAATTTTTTTATTTCATTTAAAGTATTTTAAAGATAGCAATATC
>NW_027687431.1:0-364 GCF_054177405.1 Leptonychotes weddellii | reverse complement strand
TACCTCACATATCCTCCAGACTTGTAAGAAATTGGCATAAACACAGCTTAGGCTAGAAAAAAGATCCCTGCCTATTTTAACTGTGTTGTAATATCTATAATCAGGTGACTATCTCGAAGAAAATCACTAATTCAGCAAATATTTACTTATGGTTTTCTATATGGAAAGCATTGCATTGGTCTTCATAATTCAGTGTTTCCTCATGTATTAGCAAGTGAATGAATTACCATAAAGCTAAGAATTCACTGGAGACAACTGTATCTAAGCATTAGAGCCAGAAGGACCACAGGGACTATGTACTCGTCATTCTGTAGGTGAGAAAACTGAAACACTGAATGGTTTCACGATTCAGAGAGCTGTACCC
>NW_027687430.1:0-364 GCF_054177405.1 Leptonychotes weddellii | reverse complement strand
TGAATTACATGATGTGTATTTTGCAGCTCATACATTCGTATGTATATTTTTGTTACCACAACAGTAGAAAAATCCCACAAAATTAATTCAACTTCTTTTAGTTCACTTTTTCATTTGTGCACATCCACCCAAAATTTCTCCCTTCAGCTTACTGAAGTAAGAAAGGGTTAGAAGGGAAAGAAACTGTGTTGGTCACCCTGTCTTTCTCTTTCTACTTCATCATTTTCAGTGTGTTTGGCTAATAAAGAGATGTAACACGAATAAGAAAGAATATGATAGGGTTGCTTGATCATTTGTGCTTCTTGGAACACAAATGCTTGCTTTCTGTGTTCAAAGCAAGCTCTGGTTCAAATGGAAAGCATGA
>NW_027687429.1:0-364 GCF_054177405.1 Leptonychotes weddellii | reverse complement strand
TTTTTTTTTTTTTAAAGATTTTATTTATTTATTTGAGACAGAGAGAATGAGAGACAGAGAGCATGAGAGGGAGGAGGGTCAGAGGGAGAAGCAGACTCCCCGCCGAGCAGGGAGCCCGATGTGGGACTCGATCCCGGGACTCCAGGATCATGACCTGAGCCGAAGGCAGTCGCTTAACCAACTGAGCCACCCAGGCGCCTGATATTGCTATCTTTAAAATACTTTAAATGAAATAAAAAAATTTTAAAAAGGAAAGAAAATACTCAAAAATCTAAAAGATATCAAGCAAAATTAAAGTCATAAAATATATCAATATAAATTTCAGGTCTGAAAAAAAAAAGAATTTCAGTTGAAAAGCATAAGG
>NW_027687428.1:0-364 GCF_054177405.1 Leptonychotes weddellii | reverse complement strand
TGCCTACAGGCCGGGCTCGGGCGTCTGAGGTCTGGAAGCATAAACCGCAACCACAGCCCAATGGCCAGAAGGCAGCACCAGAGAGCAAGACCCTCCTGCAGCCCGAGGGGGAGGCATGCCTCCCACCCGCAGGGTCGACACTGGCTCTGAGCCCCAGATTCAGTCAGAGCTTCTGGGACAAGAGCACAGCAGGGAGACATCTAGAGACACTGTCATCGGGCCTGGGAACGTCGACACACGGGCCATGACCATGGGGTGCAGAGCCCCACGCTGGGGAACCACAGGGATGTGCGTTAACCCCCACCTGCCACCGTGGCTACCGGTGGGTGAGGGTCAAGGGGGAGGTCAGGGACTTGCTCCTCAC
>NW_027687427.1:0-364 GCF_054177405.1 Leptonychotes weddellii | reverse complement strand
TTTTTTTTTTTTTAAGATTTTATTTATTTATTTGAGCGAGAGAGAGAGGGAGAGAGAGCGAGCACGAGTCCAGGGCAGAGGCAAAGGGAGAGGGAGAGGGAGAAGCAGGATCCCCACTGAGCAGGGAGCCCGATGCGGGGCTCGATCCCAGGACCCTGAGATCACGACCTGAGCTGAAGGCAGAGGCTTAACCGACTGAGCCACCCCGGTGACCCCAGACTCTATTTTTTTTAAACCGACAAACCTCCTCCCAACTCCTATCGAGGGGACTGACCATAGTTCACATCTTCCCTACAGTCCTCCTTGACACTATTTGGGTGCTATTACTACCCATACATATCCTGATATTTCTGCCCCCTTAAAT
>NW_027687426.1:0-364 GCF_054177405.1 Leptonychotes weddellii | reverse complement strand
TCAATTCAGACATTAAACCTGGGAATTGCCACAGCTCCCAACTCGTCTGAAGGGGGGAGGTTTGAATGAGGAGTCAGCTGTCTTTGCATAAATATATATGTTTTAATGAAAACCTTGGCAATTTGGGGTGTCTGCGGACACAATGTGGAGGCAGCAGTGACTCCAAAGGGGGCACCCCATTCCCCAGGACCTACGTGGGATGCAGGGTCTCAGAGTGAGCCCCATGTGAACAACGGGCTGTGGCCTCATTTGTTGTCACGGTAAATTCTGTGGCAGCCAAGCTCTGGGTGTCTCCACAGCTGCTGCCAACTGGGAGTGTTTCTGGCGCTTTCCCTGGAGTTTCAGGTTGAACCAGGAGCTAGAC
>NW_027687425.1:0-364 GCF_054177405.1 Leptonychotes weddellii | reverse complement strand
CTGGGGGACGTTGGTGGCGGCAAGGTGTGTGTCCCGGTGCTGCAGAGTGGTGGCAGGATGCTGCAGTGTCAACAGACCAAGGTAATCAACTCGCATTTGAATAGCATTTAGCAATTTGCAAAGGGTTTTGTGTATCTCCTCCCACTGAGCACTCACATTTTGCACAGAAAAGGTAGCTCAGAAAATGTGCTGGGGCGCCTGGGTGGCTCAGTTGGTTAAGCGATTGCCTTCGGCTCAGGTCATGATCCTGGAGTCCCGGGATCGAGTCCCGCATCAGGCTCCCTGCTCGGCAGGCAAGGAGCCTGCTTCTCCCTCTGACCCTCCCCCCTTTCATGTACTCTCTCTCTTTCTCGCTCTCTCAAAT
>NW_027687424.1:0-364 GCF_054177405.1 Leptonychotes weddellii | reverse complement strand
GTTGGCTAAGGGTTTTTGGTAATAGTACCTAGCATTATGCTAAACCAAAAGCTAAATTTTCAAGTGCAATTTTCAAAGTCATTCACCTATAGATTTATTAATGCTCAACACATTACAATTCCTCCTTTAATGTGTACTACTGGACAAGCGAACAGAACCTACTTGTTTTTTCTCAAGTTCTTCCAGCGTTTCAATCAGCTGTCTTATTTTCAGATCCCCTATTATTGGTTTGCATGAGACCTATATAATAGAACATCTATTAAATGGTCCACTAACAGTTAGGTGCCATCATTTTTTGTGTTATACAGATTTGGAAATTGAGGCACAAAGAGGAAAACTGAAAACCTTCCTCAAGATCACATTT
>NW_027687423.1:0-7078 GCF_054177405.1 Leptonychotes weddellii | reverse complement strand
ACCATACACTAGAGATTTAGGGTATATTTTAATCTGTTAGAAGAAACTATCTCAAAATTTTAAAGAGAAAACAACTTATATATATTTGCCAAAAATACAGGTAAGTACTATGAAGGGATAGAATATGACTCTAAAATGAAAAATAAAAAATGTTTTTTACAAAAGGGATTGATAAGGTTTTGGTTGAAAAGGGGAAAAAGAAAAATTCCAAAAAAAAAAAGTTAAAAAAAATTAACTTTAAAAGACTAAAGAATCATGGTAAAAAAGCCATGAATGCTATGTGCAGTATTTCCCTAGTGCTGGAGTTTTGCCGTTCTCATTGATGGGTAAACTTGGTCTTGGCTGGTTGTTCTTGCTGATCTTCTGGGGGAGGGGCCTGTTGCCATGGTTCCCAAATGTCTTTGCGTGTGGGGGAATTGCCCCGCCCTTGCTGGGTCTGGGCTAAGTAATCTGCTGGGGTTTGCTCTCAGTAGCTTTTGTTCCCTGCAAGCTTTTCCTACAGCTTTGGAGGAGGAGAGTGAAAATGGTGACCTCCCAATCTCTGCCCTGGAGGATCTGAGAACTCGGGGCCCCACTCCCCAGTGCGCCCCTAGAGAAAAGCAGTCAGTCACTCCTCTCTCCCCGGTCTCCGGCAGCACTCCATGCTCACCTGGCCTGTGACTGAGCATTTCTATCTCTGTCACCCGACTCGGTGTGGAGTCTCCAAACCCAGCAGATCCCTGTGGTGCGCTCCCATGCCACTCCTCTCAGAGGAGGAAGGGGAGTCTCCCCGGATCTGCTGCTTGTTGGGTCCCTGCTGGAAGAGCAGTGGCCCGACTCTGCCAGATCACGGTTTATGGCAACCCCAAGCTGAGAGCCCGCACCTCAGCTCCGTCTCTGCAGCCGGCATCCCTGCTCCAATACCTGGGAGCTCTGCCACACTCAGTCACCCCTGGCCTTTCTGTGACCCCAGGGTCCTGAGACCGCACTGTCCCACGAGGTTTCCACACTCCGCTTAGCCACTGGAGCGACGTCCCTCAGCGGAGCTGACTTCTAAAAGTTCCGATTTTGTGCTTCCTGGTTCTATCACTTGCCAGAAGCAGCAGACGGAGGCCCCTCCCCCACTGTC
This sequence comes from Leptonychotes weddellii, assembly GCF_054177405.1. Lineage (NCBI taxonomy): Eukaryota > Metazoa > Chordata > Mammalia > Carnivora > Phocidae > Leptonychotes > Leptonychotes weddellii. The sequence goes on along the minus strand of NW_027687423.1, from coordinate 5,970 downwards.
TATCCTCCCGAATATCACCTCAGATTCACTTCTCTGCGCGTCCTACCTCCAGAAATTGATTGCTTTTCTGTTCCCAATATAATCCATTTTAAAGTGGTCAAATGTACTTTCATTTCCCTGCCTATTCTATATTATGATCCCATTTAAGGAATTTCTTTGGCAATAAGGATCTGGCAGATGGAAACTTCCGACAAAGCTCCAAGCATGCTGTAAATATGTGAGGTCCTTAGTGACATTCAGAATGAAAATTTCTGTTCTCAATTTTCAAAATATGGGATATATATGCATATTTGAAGGCAGAGGTAAAAGAAAATGGGAGTAGTCAAGGTTCCAGACAATGTAAATATATAAAATAAACAAATGACAAAAATTCTAAGGAAGGCAGGAAGAAAATATTAATGTAGGCATAAGAGAGGGTTGAGGGTTTAAATTTTAAGTGGTTATTTATGGTTCAGAGAGGAATGTGCTTTCTTTGCATCTTTTAGTTTGGCACCCAGGAAAGATGATGATGGTATAGATTTCTATTCAGTCTCATATATGCAATGAAAAGTAATGGTTTTCCTAATACCAGCTCCTTTGGTTGACTTTTCTTGTTGGGCTTCTCTGAGCAGCCTCTGTTAGAGATGACCCTTTTTGTTATCGTTGTGGTTTTCTACTTGCTGACTCTGCTTGGCAATATGGCCACCGTTATATTGGTTCATCTGGATCCCTGGCTCCACACCCCACTGTATTTTTTCCTCACCCACTTGTCTTTAATGGACCTCTGCTACACCACCAGCCCAGTCCCCCAGCTGCTGTTTAACCTGCAGGGCCCAGAAAAGATCATAAGCTATGGTGGCTGTGTTGGTCAGCTGTATGTGTCCTTGGCCATGGGTTCCACAGAATGCATTCTCCTTGCAGTCATGGCTGTGGACCACTATGTGGCAGTATGCCGGCCTTTGCAGTGTACCATTCTCATGCATCCATGCCTCTGTTGGCAACTGGCAGCCACCACCTGGCTGACTGGCTTGGCTAGCTCACTGGTACGGATTGTGCTCATCACACAGGTTCCCCTTTGTGGAAGGAACATCATAGACCATGTCTTCTGTGAAGTACCAGTTCTCCTCAAACTGGCTTGTGTGGATACCACATTTAATCAGATGGAACTCTTCCTGGTCAGTGCCCTTTTACTCCTGGTGCCTCTCACTCTCATTCTGATTTCCTACAGCTGCATTGGTCAGGCTGTGTGGAAGATCAAGTCCCATGAAGGTCACCAAAAGGCCCTAGGGACTTGCTCTTCCCATCTGGTGGTGGTGTTTCTCTTCTATGGCACTGCTATGGCCACTTATCTGCAACCCACGGCAGCCACCTTCCAGAACCAAGACAAGTTCATGGCCTTACTCTATGGAATTGTCACCCCAATTCTAAATCCCTTCATCTACACATTACGTGACAAAGACATGAAAGGGGCACTGAGGAAGATGATAGGGAAAGATTAAAGAAAAAGGAGTTTGAAGAGATGATGGAAACTGGAGAACTGCTTAATGCAAACAATTCATGAGATGCTTTTAATTCTGAAGAAATTGGTCAAGTTTATTTTATTTCTGAGTAGCCAAACTCCTGTGTCAGAATTCATTTAATCATGTTATTATATTTTTATAGCTTATTTACAAGGATTAGGTAAATGAGAAGTTTACCTACATCTATCTTCACTCTACCAATAACTAGCTACATAACAATGGTCAACTCGTAATTTCTTTTATTGTCATTATTATTTTCAGTGGGTATAAAAATACCCATCTTATAGAGCTGAGAGTCTATTTTGAAGATGGAGTTAGACAAAGTAGTGTTTTATCACCTGAAAATATAAAACATAAGCAATTCTACATACAATTTTGGGGGATTATTTTAGTTTTAGATAGTTTATTTAGAAGTATACAATCTCCAAGTTGGTAGGGACCTTAGAGGACATCTGGATTTATCTACTATACAAATCCCTGTCAAATACCTTTGAGTAGTAGTCATTCAAGTTTGTTTGAATATTCCCATAAAATCTGTTTTATCCCAAGGTATATACTCCACAGTTTGAAATATATGCTCATTATGCTTTTTTTTTTTTTCAATTAGATTAAACTGGAAATTTGCCTTTCTACTAATTCAATGTTATTGATTTGGTCTTTGGCCTGCAGAGCCAGAAAAAAAAATGTTCCTTGAAAATATAATCTTCCCTTTACCTAAACATTTTCAACATATGGAATAGACCACAAGTCTTCCTTAATTTACAATGGGATTACACCCCAATAAATCTATCATAAACTGAAAATATTTTAAGTAAAAAATGCACTTCATACATTTGACCTATTGGACACTATTGGACATCACTGCTTAGCCTAACGTACCTCAAGCACCCTCAGAACACTTACAATAACCTACAATTGGGCAGAATCATCTAACACAAAGCCCATTTTATAATAAAGTGTTACATGTGTCATGTAGTTTATTTAATACTACACTGAAAGTGAGATGCTTGTATGGGTACAGAACGGTTGTGAGTGTATCAGTGCTTTACCCTTGTGATCACGTGGCTGACTGCGGGGCTATGCCTTGGCTTTGCTGCTGCCCCGCATCATGAGACTACATGTTGTTATCCTGACAAAATACCAAAATCTAAAATTTGAAGTATGATTTCTATGAATCACTCTTGCGCCACTGTAAATTCAAGAATTTGTAAGTCAAATCATTGTAAGTCTGGATTGTCTGTTCATGGTGTACAACTTCTTTGAATGCATAATTATTTAAACTATTTCTTTGGTACCATGATGCCAACTTTTCTCACAATCCTGGCATTTATTTTTTAAATTTAATTAAAAATTTTGCAAAAATCTGTTTCAACAAATCAACTTTGTTGATTAAGTTGATGTATATGGACATAGTAAGGTGGGCTGAATTTGTATTTTACATCCCATGAAAATATTTTGCTAAAAGCCAACCTGACTTAAAAACTGGGAGGTTACTTTCTAGTTAATTCCTATAGGCATTCCTCTCTGTCTTTGTAGAAAGGAAAATAGCTATAATATCACTGACAGGCAATAGGCTGCCACATGCACTAAGAATAAGCAGTAGCTATTATGAATTACATCCCTACTCCACAGGAGTAGTACTTTCAGGACTGTTCATAGCTCTGAAGACTTCACATGTTACTGAAGTCCTTCTGTCACTTTCCCACCAAGTATTCTTTTTCAGTATAGAAACCATTATATTATGTCCCTGTAAAATACACAATAAAGCAAGAAAAAAGACAAAGTTTTCTCCTTCTGCTTGGCTACCTCAACCAGAAACATACAAGACATCTGTGAATCCTCTCTTCTCTCACTTTCCATATCCAATCAACCATTATATCCATGGATATGTCTCCTTAGTGCTCTTCATATTAGTTTACCATCATTTCTAGTCTAACTTAAAAGAGAGTGTCACTTAAAAAAAAAAAGAGAGAGTGTCATTTGCTTACAATAGGCTGTATGAATACTTGTTGAATAATTGAATCAAATAAATAATGATTAGCTTTGATAAATTGGTTAGGTAACAATGCTATATTAAACATAAATAAACATTTATATAACAATGCTGCCTTAAACACACTCCTTGTATACCAGCAATAACAAGTTAAGGGTAAAACTCAGTTAATTATTTCATAATTTTGAATTGTGTATTAACCATGTTTTTCCTTATCTTATATTGACCTGGGCCATTAGTAGAGAGCAGAATGGCAGGCAATCTTTTTTTTTTTTTTTTAAGTCTTAAAAGTAATGTGTTCAAGTTTTTTCCACTAAGTATATTATTAAAAGTTGGTTTTGGAATATATTTCTTAATAGATACAAGAATTTCCATTTCATTTCTGGTTTTCTGAGATTTAAAAAAAATCACAAGTTGCCATTGAACTCTACCAGATGCTTTTTTCCCCTGTATTTACTTTAAAAATTATGTGAAATTTTTCTTTTAGGCTATTATTCTAATGAATTGTATTCTTATATTTACTGTGATTGACTCATCTTTGCAAAACTTGTATAAACTCTATTTGATAATAATTTAAAAACGTTTACTTGGATTTAATAAATATTTCATTTATGTATTTTCAGTCAATTGTTAATAAGTGCTCATAATTTTTTTAAACTAATACTTTTCTAGAAATATAATTCTGATGATCAGTTAAGAATACCATAGAACACTCTACTTCTGAAGACAATTAAAATGAGAGAAAGAGATTACAATGGGGGTTTACAGGCAATGCAAAACTGACAGTATTGAGAGGAATTTATCCCCAGAGGAAGTTGCATTTAATATAAAACCTATATAGGACAGTGGAGTGAGTTTTGGTGCAAGGAAGAGGAACTCTGTGCAGTTACAGTTTAAATGTTAGATGGGCTAAGTTTCTTAGGCAAAAAGTAGTCTGGTAGGTTGGTGGCTCAATGATACCATTAGAAATCATTTAAGTATGGGGGGAAGAGGGACTTTACATATAAGAGAAATCATCCTGGATGGTTTAGATAAAAGGACTCTAATGTCTGATGAAGGTATACCTACCATTTTGACTGGGAATCTGGGAATACAGAAGGGATGGTGGGGCACCAAGAAATTAGCCTCAGGGGGAAGCATGTTCCCCATTGTCTGAAAGACAAATGGAAGGAGAAAGCGTCATCCATGTAGAGGGTGATTGAGAACTGTGGATGGAGCAGCTTTGAGCATGCTATAGGGATGTTGCTACTCTCAGAGATGTATTTATTTATTTTTATTTATTATTTATTATTTATTTATTATTATTTTTTGGGTTCCTGACCTGGCTGACCTAGCCCTGGGGGGACCTACTCTAGGCCCTCAGCTCCTCAGCTCCTACCATGCTTGTTGCCCTCCCTGCTCTGCCTGTTGGACCAGGACTCTGTTTCTCCAGTATCTAGAGACTTGTCTCCACACTTGTGCATAATTTCACTGGTATTTGAATTGTGTTCCAAGAATGCAATTTTTGTCCTTTAGATGCTTAGAGCTCCCTTAGGTGTCTACTCCTGGCTGAGACACAGTATAATTAAATAATGGCATGAGGGGCTATATTATCTTCTTGATTTAATCCCAGTGATTTACTTGTCTTTTCATTAGTTCAGATTCAAAGTCCTTTGTTAAACACAAGGTAGTTCGTATACTAACCACTTTGTATATCTAATTTTTCTATATTATTTATTATTGATTTTCCATATTATTATTAATATCATAAATGTATGTTAACATTTAAATACTTATACTTCCATCAGAGAAGAAATTGTTTAACAGATTTTAAATAAAAAATGTTCTATTGACTATATGTTATATATATTTATTATATATTAAATGAAATATGTATTTTTGATTTATATATAACACATATATTTGATTGGAAATCTATATATTAATAAGGTCATTTTCACTTAAAACATTTTTTTTAAATTTTATTATGTTATGTTAGTCACCATACAATACATCATTGGTTTTTGATGTGGTGATCCACGATCCATTGTTTTCGTATAACACCCAGTGCTCCATGAAGTGCATGCCCCCTTAATACCCATCACCGGGCTAACCAATCCCCTCACTCCCATTCCCCTCTAAAACCCTGTTTGTTTCTCAGAGTCCATAGTCTCTCATGCTTCATCTCTCCCTCCAATTCCCCCCCTCATTTTTCCCTTCCTTCTCCTAATGTCCTCCATGCTATTCCTTATGTTCCACAAATAAGTGAAACCATATCATAATTGACTTTCTCTGCTCGACTTATTTCACTTAGCATAATCTCCTCCAGTCCCATCCATGTTGATGTAAAAGTTGGGTATTCATCTTTTCTGATGGCTGAGTAATATTCCATTGTATACATGGACCACATCTTCTTTATCCATTCATCTGTTGAAGGGCATCTCGGCTCTTTCCACAGTTTGGCTATTGCGGACATTGTTGCTATGAACATTGGGGTGC
>NW_027687422.1:0-364 GCF_054177405.1 Leptonychotes weddellii | reverse complement strand
GGGGCAAACCAAACACTCGTGCTGACCGTTTCTTGTTTTTGTAGAAAAGAACTTTTGTTGATCTTGTCTGTTTGAAAAGTAACACGTTTATTGTAGTAACTTCAAAGAGTGCAGCCAGACGGGAACAGAAATCACTCGTGACGCGCGCCTCTTGGCGCACCTGCGTGTGTCCTCCGCAGCCCACAGACGTCTGCGGGAACTTTACAGCGGACTCCAGCCCCCACGCACGCTTGGTGAGGGGTCTGCGCGCCCAGGATAGGCGTGTGTACCTGAGGCTGTATCAGATAAGAACACCACCGCGCCCGGCACGCGCCCCGCACCGCGCCCAGCACCACCGAGCCTAGCACCCAGCACCACCGCGCCC
>NW_027687421.1:0-364 GCF_054177405.1 Leptonychotes weddellii | reverse complement strand
GCGGGTGCGGGGGTCGCGAGTTCGCCGCCCGCGTCGGCGCGCATCGCGCACTTGCGCGTCGCCCGCCCGACACACTGAATCGACGCCGCCCGGAGCTGGTCCGCAGGCCGCGCGCAGGGGTGCGGGGCTCGCACCGGCGAGAGGGGCCGCGCTGAGGGGGCCCGGCGCTGCCCCTGCCCCTCGAGGCCGGGCCCGGAAGGGGGTAGTTTGACGCGCAGAGCGCAGGGGGAGTGTCCACGGCGGCCCAGGCCCGGTCCCGAGGTTAAAGGTCCCAAAGCCTGAAGTGTTAGCGGAGCGGGGTCGCGGGTGGAGTCCTTGTCCCCGCCTGTACCGGGAGGGTCGTTTGCCGAAAGCGGGCAGCAAG
>NW_027687420.1:0-364 GCF_054177405.1 Leptonychotes weddellii | reverse complement strand
GCTTATTATATCACAAGTCAGATTGCTGGGCCCCAACCCCCCGAGTTTCTGAGTAAGTCCAAGAAATGAGCAAAACAGGGAAATGAAGGTTTATTACCAAAGAAACTCTGAAGGCTAGAACTGGACTTCAGGATTACAACTTATCTCTGACTTTGGCTGCTGGCATATGAAACAAATAGCCTTGGAAAAATCTAAACTCTAATAGAGCTTTATTGCCAAATAAACTCCAAGCCTGTGATTTCCTAGGCCCTGAATATAATCTCTACGTTCCTTAACTCACAGCAATGGGAAAGGAGCCTCTAAGCAGCATAGGGAGAGGGGTGATTTCCTGTTGGTTTGTAACCTTCTCAGGAACTTCCTGGGT
>NW_027687419.1:0-364 GCF_054177405.1 Leptonychotes weddellii | reverse complement strand
GTGTTTTCCTTATTTTTTAGGAGCTCAGCGATGCCCTTGGAATCAGTATCGCCGGAGGAAAAGGAAGTCCCTTAGGAGATATCCCAATATTTATTGCCATGATTCAGGCCAGTGGTGTGGCTGCCCGTACACAGAAGCTTAAGGTAAACAAAAGGAAAATGGTGAAATGCTAACAGCATGTGGTGGGAGACAAAGTTGCAGCCATGGGTGCTTTATTTAAAGTTGGAATTCCAACAGAGATCCACGCTGAGGGCAAAATGCATTGGAGAAAGTTTACACCTAAAATTCATTAGGTCCCTGGGCATATAAAAATATTATTGTTTGTGGGGCGCCTGGGTGGCTCAGTTGGTTAAGCGACTGCCTT
>NW_027687418.1:0-364 GCF_054177405.1 Leptonychotes weddellii | reverse complement strand
TCCTCACGAGCCCGGGCCCTTTGCTGGGGGTATGTGGTCTCCACCTTATCTCACTGCCCTGTGGTCAGGCCTTTCCCCGCGTCCCTCGGCCCCGGTGTGCCAAGCTCCAGGCCACTCAGCACCTCTGGCCCTTCACCCTCCCGCATTGCACAAATTCCCAATCACTTCTTCATAGTTCACTTTCTCCAAAAGTATTTTCAAATCCTGCCGGCCTCAGTCCAGGTTGTGTGCTAAGTCCGGGTTCATTCCATCACACCCAGGACGATCCTCTGCTTCTTTAGCACAGGGGCCCTGGCACACGCTGTGGGGGTTCAAAGCCCTGCCCCTCCCACTGTGTAACCTTGGGCCCGTCTCTTAACCCGTC
>NW_027687417.1:0-364 GCF_054177405.1 Leptonychotes weddellii | reverse complement strand
CGCGCACGCGAACTGCAGCCCCCTGCACGGAAACTGAAGCGGCAGAGTCGCGGGCGTGCGAACTGGGAGCGGCTGGCGGTTTTAGAAGCACAAAGGGCAGAGACGTGCCCCGACCTGGAGGCAGGACTGGGGGCGCAGCGGAGGGGCGCACAACCCAGGACACTGCAGTTTATAGCAGCACGGACAGAAACGGAGACAGTGTGGCCTGGAGGGCTCACTGAAGAACAGCCTGAGGTCTCTCTGCTCTGAGGCAGAGGGTTGGAAATGGTCTCTTCTGCTCTGACTCACGGAAGAGACACGGAAAGCCACCAGGGAAAGGCGCCAGAGAATAAAAGCCCCAAAGACTGATTCCCACTGAGCCCAT
>NW_027687416.1:0-364 GCF_054177405.1 Leptonychotes weddellii | reverse complement strand
GGTTAAGCGACTGCCTTCGGCTCAGGTCATGATCCTGGAGTCCCGGGATCGAGTCCCGCATCGGGCTTCCTGCTCGGCAGGGAGTCTGCTTCTCCCTCTGACCCTCCTCCCTCTCATGCTCTCTGTCTCTCATTCTCTCTGTCTCAAATAAATAAATAAAATCTTAAAAAAAAAAAATTGTACCAATCAGACTGAACCTGCAGAATCCGAATCCAGGGGGAGCCGTGAGCAGCAGGAATTTACGTCTGTCACAAGTTGCTCTGGTGATTCTGGCGCACGCTGAAGTCTGGGGACCTCTTCCATGGCAACATAGCTCCTGGTCCCCCGACCCTGTCTTTTTACCCACAAACCCTCCCTCTGATCC
>NW_027687415.1:0-364 GCF_054177405.1 Leptonychotes weddellii | reverse complement strand
TAAGTATGTCTCCATGGAAGTAGGTTTTCCCGATTGCCCTCTATTTCTCTTTTATGCATTGCTCCAGGAGCAGGTTGTTTCTATACCAACCTCTGGTCTGGGACCCAGAACCTTTTGAGAATGAAAGGAAGGCAATAAAGCTGGAGGCAATCTCTCGCCTTTCTTTTTTTTTTTTTTTTTTTTAAAGATTTTATTTATTTATTTGAGAGAAACAGAATGAGAGACAGAGAGCACGAGAGGGAAGAGGGCAGAGGGAGAAGCAGACCCCCCGCTGAGCAGGGAGCCCGATGCGGGACTCGATCCCGGGACTCCAGGATCATGACCTGAGCCGAAGGCAGTCGCTTAACCAACTGAGCCACCCAGG
>NW_027687414.1:0-364 GCF_054177405.1 Leptonychotes weddellii | reverse complement strand
GCATCGGGCTCCCTGCTTGGCAGGGAGCCTGCTTCTCCCTCTGCCTGCCACTCCCCCTGCTTGTGCTTGCTCACACTCTCTCTCTCTCTCTGACAAATAAATAAATAAAATCTTTAAAAATAAATAAATAAAATAAAATAAATTTAAAAACTTAAAATGTAAGAATTATAACTATAAAACTCTTTGAAGAAAATTTAGGTGTAAATCTCCATAACTTCGGACTAGGCAATGGTTTCTTCGATATGGCAGCAACCAAAGAAAAAATAAATAAATTGGACTTCATCAGAATTAAAGAGCAGAAGAAATTATGAGTATGTCGTATGTGGTAAAGGAAAGCAGAGCCACCAGACCAGAGCAGTAGACT
>NW_027687413.1:0-364 GCF_054177405.1 Leptonychotes weddellii | reverse complement strand
ATTCCCACAGAGGTGATAATTGAAGCAGGGACTGGATGAGATTGCCAAGGGCTAGAATAAAGAAGAGGACTTCAAGGATGAAATCCTCACATACAGGCCAATGCTGACTAGGCAACAGAGCCCCTTCTGGTTGCAGTGGATAGAGATGCACACTGAGCCTGGGTTTTACATGTGGCTGCTGCTCTGGCACAGGTGTTCCCTGATAGTTAGATGCCTAACTGCCTAACGGGTCCACACCATCTCAGTTAGATGCCTAGCTGCCTAACGTCCCCACACCATCTCAGTTAGATGCCTAGCTGCCTAACGTCCCCACACCATCTCAGTTAGATGCCTAGCTGCCTAACGTCCCCACACCATCTCAGTT
>NW_027687412.1:0-7078 GCF_054177405.1 Leptonychotes weddellii | reverse complement strand
AAAAAAAAAAAAAGATGTGCTCTCCAAGTTAAAATGTCAAGCGTAAACCCATTCTTGGTATTCTTTATTTCAGGCAAAGAGTTCTACAAGAAGGAGTATAAGGATATATGTCACAAACAATGTCTTATTTCTTCACAGAACAGCTGACAAAAAGAGCTTTCCCAGTAAGATGATTAGGAAAAAGGTTGTAAAGACAGTAAGTTATTGGTTTAAAAAAACAACAGCATGGAAATACACAAGCCTGGTCCAATGTGTTGGGAAAGTTGTCTACCCAGATGTCCTCTGCTTCGACTCTGGGTCAGTTTGAGTTTTAGGTCTGCAATAGGTTCTGGGGTCCAGTGTGTGGCTGGAGCTTTCTTTAAATGAGAAACATGGATCCAAGAATCAATGCCTTTGAGTTTAGCTGCATAAGGGTTAAGCATCCCTGGTAGGGTCCTTTCCATTAGGGTTCTAGGGCAACTTTGTGGTGCTGCCTTTTCCAGCAGACAAAATCTCCAGGTTGCAGATAATAGTGGGGAGGATGTTTTCATCTTCTAGGAGCATGCTATGAAAAGATTTTTCTGCAGAGCATACATCTTCTAGGAGCATGCTATGAAAAGATTTTTCTACAGAGCGTATGTATGGAGCGAAATATTCTTCCTTTACCCTTCAAGGTCTTCTGGCTAGACAACAAATCAAATTTATATGAGCCAGATTAACAGGAGAAAAAAAGTTTTACTGTGTACACACAGATGCCAAATTATGAAACTGAGACCTAAAGAAATGACCAAGGAGGTAGTTTTTATACTTTTTAGACAAAGAGATAGTCTATGAAGAATTGACAGGACAAAGAATTTAACGTTGGGAGCTTCAATTGGTAAGAAATTCTAAACACAATTTGGGCTGTGGTAGTAAATTAGTAAAAAGTAACAAGGGTTGCTTCTACAGCCTTCTGGGCCCTGAATTTCCTGCCTTTGGTGATAAGGCTGTATCTTTACCTCCTAGTATAGGGAGGCTATCTTTCATATGGGAGAGTTATTTTCTCTTTTCAGGGGGTATAGAGAAGGGTCTGGTGTCCTTCTTGAACAGGCTATCTCCTACATAACTTTTACTTCAAATAATAGACCAAAGTGGCACATCTTGGGTGGCTTGCCTTTGGCTCCCCTTTCCCTGGAAGTTTCACATGTTAAAAGATGAGTTGGTAGGTGGTTCTGTCTCAACAAACCAGTCTCTTAGTTCTGACAATAGGTCAGAAGTGGTGATGCAAGTGTGTTCTCAAATTTAAGCCTATGGTTCAAATAATCAGGTATTATATAAAAGGTATTTCTATCGAAACTAAAAATGGTTAATATTGTCTCAAATTTTAAAACAAGTTTTGGGATTCTGAGGAGAGCCAATCGAGGATTTTTTAGATGTCTGGCTTGAAACATCTTCAGATAAATTTGGATGAATTTTTTTCTCAAGTTCCCCCAAATATTCTGAGGTTCTTGTACCTGCTAAGAAGTGGCCTTCTTTTCACATCTCGTAAGGTTCCTGGGAACCCTGTGTAGGGACCAAGGGCAGGCCACCCCAAGATGGCCACTTTGGCATGAACATTATTTTGAGTTAAAAGCAACTCAAACCCAGCAGATTCTGGAAGAGCTATTTACCTACCCCCACCCCCAACTGTCTGCATGTACCAGGAGGAGAGCTATTAACAGAGATTCCTCTTTACTTAAGAAACTTCTCTGCATAATAGAGTACCTTTGTTTTCCCAACATCTCCTTTCATGTTCCTGATAATGGTCTACTCGCCTTTGTATCCTAGACCCCTCCCCTTTCCTTAGCTCATAGAAGCATCATGTTGCCTCACTGTCTTTGGAATTTCCATGTCTGTGTGGATTCCCCATAGTACGCTATCAGATTTGATTTTCTCCTGTTAATCTGTCTCATGTCAATTTGATTCTTAGTCCAGTTAGAATGAACCTTGAAGGATAAAGGAAGTAGTTCTTCCGCAACACGGGTAAGCAAGGTATAAGGCAGTTTTTCCAAGGGACTTTATTGACCCCATACAGTCATCCTTAGTTCCTAGAAACTGTTTGGTCAGGTCAGAGTCTATACATACCTCCTCAAAATGACATTCCAGTCAAAGCCTTGGTAATATAACCAATGTTTTCAGTTGTGTCTGGTCATAAGGAGAATAGATTCTTATTGAACTTATGCAAATATATTGTCATGAAAATAAAAGAATATTCACTTAGAGTTTCATTCCAGAGGGGTCAAGTGGGGAGAAAAGGATAAATGTTTGAATTTATTCACAAAGGTATATTTTATCAAATTGCTGTAAGTCAGAATTAGCTTAAGAGAAAAAGTTTTCTTAAATCTGGAAAAACAAAGATGAAAAATATCAGCAATATCTCAAACAAAAAAATCATCCTCCTCGATTCATTTAGTCTCATGTTACTAATTGTTTTTCTGCTTGAATTTGGTTCTTCCACTAGTTCCAGAAATCTTACCTACTTTAGTTGTATGATCTTAAGGTTATCACAAACTTGCATTCAGAGTTCTTTCCGTAAGTTCAGCTGAAGTTGAAACATATTTGCAGGAAGGTTTTGTAAAGCATCTCAATAAAAGCATAACCATCTATAAATGATAAAAGACTAAAAATGGCCATAGTTAAAGATCTGGTTAGAATTCATCACAATGCCATTGATAAAGAAATTTGGTTATTTCAGTGACACAACTTTTAAGATAGTAACACACCAGGACCTATCCAGATTGCTAGGAGTTTCATAAAATTTTTAGAATGTTGATTTTAATATACTTATGCAAATATAAAGTAAGAGGGTTTAGTATCACTTATTTGACAATGCTTCCCATGTACTTTAACATAACAAATAAGCATAATTATTTTAATATCTATTATGAGAAACAAAACCTTTGAAATATTCAAGCAACCTTCTGGAATAGTTCAGTTACATTGCCATCAAAAGGCTTTATTTTAGAATTTGATTTTGGAACATTTATTTTCAAAATTAAAAGGCTTGAACATTTGATTAAATCAGACCACAGATCCATCATGGAAAAAAAATTTAACCAAAGTGACAGCCAAGTTTTTAAAGGCAAGAACAGAAGGGTTAAATAGTTGTGAATAAAAATCCGCTCTTTTAGTATTAAGACTCAGGGTTGGGGCACCTGGGTGGCTCAGTCGTTAAGCGTCTGCCTTCTGCTCAGGTCATGATCTCTACATCGGGCTCCCTGCTCGGCGGGAAGCCTGCTTCTTCCTCTCGCACTCCCCTTGCTTGTGTTCCCTCTCTCGCTGTGTCTCTGTCAAATAAATAAATCTTTAAAAATAAAAAAAAAAAACACTCAGGGTTTTTTGTTGTTTTCTGAATAATCAAAGGTCTGATAAAGACAAAGCGTAAAATCTTTGTTTTCTAGGCAGATTATATTAAAGGTAAAGAAAAAATTTGTTCATAATTCCTTATAAACTGAAAACAATAAAAGCTTTTTCCTTTTAAAGAAAAAAAAATTCTAATTTTGCACCAGTGTACTTTTGTATTAAGTTTCTTAATTCCAGTATAGTTAACATATAGTGTTATATTATAGTGATTCAACCCTTCCATACAACAACCAGTGCTCATCACAAGTGCACTCCTTAATTCCCATCACCTATTTCACCCATCCCCGCACCCACCTCCCCTCTGGTAACCATCAGTTCTCTATAGTTAAGAGTCTGTTTCTTGGTTTATCTCTTTTTTCCCTAACCCATTCACTTGTTTCTTAAATTCCGCATTAAGTGAAATTGTATGGTATTTGCCTTTCTCTTACTTATTTCAATTAACATTATGCTCTCTAGCTCCATCCATGTCATTGCAAATGTAAGATTTCATTCTTTTTATGGTTGAATAATATTCCATTGTATATCTATACCACATCTTCTTTATCCATTCATCAATTGATGGATACTTGTGCTGCTTCCATAATTTAGCTATTGTATATAATGCTGCAATAAATAGATGGGTGCACTTATCCTTTTGAATAAATGTTTTTGTATTCTTTGGGTAAATACCCAGTAGTACAATACAGGGTCATAGGGTAATTCTATTTTTAATTTTCTGAGGAACCTCCATACTCTTTCCAACAGGGGCTGTACCAGTTTGCATCCCACCAACAGTGCAGAGGGGTTTCTTTTTAGCCACATCCTTGCCAACACTTGTTTGTGCTGTTGATTTTAACCATTCTGACAGGTGTAAGGTGACATCTTGTGGTTTTGATTTGCATTTCTGTGATGATGAGTGATGTTGAGCATCTTTTCATGTGTCTGTTGGCCAACTGTAGGTCTTTGTAGAAATGTCTGTTCATGTCATCTTCCCCATTTTTAAATTGGATAATTTGGTTTTTGAGTGTTGAGTTGTGTAAGTTCCTTATGTAGTTAGGATACTAACCCTTTATCAGATATGTCATTTGCAAATAGCTTCTCATATTCAGTAAGTTGTCTTTTAGTTTTGTTGTTTCCCTCACTCTGAAGTCTTTTATTTTGATGTTGTCCCAATAGTTATTTTGCTTTTATTCCCTTGTCTGAGATGTATCTAGAAAAATGTTGCTATAGCCAATGTCAGAGAAATTACTGCCTGTGCTCTCTTCTAGGATTGTTATGGCTTCAGGTCTCACATTAAGTCCATTTTAATTTTTTGTGTGTGTATGGTGTAAGAAAGTGGCCCAGTTTCATTCTTTTGCATGTAGCTGTCCAGTTTTCCTGACACCACTTGTGAAGAGACCATCTTTTTCCCATTGCGTATTTTTGCCTCTTTTATTGAATATTAATTGGCCATATAATTGTGGGTTTGTTTCTGGGCTTTCTACCCAGTTCTATTGATCTCTGTGTCTATTTTTGTTCTAGTACCATATTGATTACTATAGCATTGTACTATAACTTGAAATCTGGAATTGTGATACCTCCAGCTTTGCTTTTCTTTTTCAAGATTGTTTTGGCTATCTGAGGCCATTTGTGTTTCCATACAAATTTTAGGATTATTTGTACTAGTTCTGTAAAAAATATTGTTGTATTTTGATAAGGATTGTATTTTAAATCTGTAGATTGCTTTGGGTAGCATGGATATTTCAAAAATATTGTTTTTTTCAGTCCATGAACATGGAATATCTTTCTGTTTGTGTTATCTTCAATTTCTCTCGTGTTTTACAGTTTTCAAAGTACAGGTCTTTCACCACAGTTAAGTTTATTCCTAGGTATTTAAATATTTTTGGTGCAATTATAAATGAGATTTCTTAATTTCTCTTTCTGTTGCTCCATTAGTGCGGAGAAATGCAACAGTTTTCTGTACATTGATTTTGTATCCAGTGACATTACTCATTTATCAGTTTTAGTAGTTTTTTGGTGGAGTCTTCAGGGTTTTCTATATATAGTATTATGTCGTCTGCAATAGTGAATGTTTTACCTCTTCCTTACCAATTTGGATACCTTTTATTTATTTTTGTTATCTGATTGTTGTGTAGTATTCTCTTGAATAAAAGTGGTGAGAGTGGACATCCTTGTCTTGTTCTGACCTTAGGGGAAATCACTCAGTATTTCACCATTGAGTGTGATGTTAGCTGTGGATTTTTCATGTATGGCCTTTATTAGGTTGATGTATATTCCATCTAAACCTACTTTGTTGAGGGTTTTGATCATGAATGGGTGTTGTACTTTGTCAAGTGCTTTTTCTGCCTCTACTGAAATGATCATGGGGATCTCATCCTTTCTCTTACTGATGTATCACATTGATTGATTTGTGAATATTGAACAACCCTTGCATCCTGGGAATAAATCTCACTTGATTGTGGTGAATGATTTTTTTAAAATATTGGATTCAATTGGCTAATTGTTGAGGATTTTTGCATTTATGTCCATCAGAGATATCAGCCTGTAGTTCTCTTTTTTTGTGACATGTTTATCTGGTTTTGGTATCAGGGTAATGCTTGTCTCATAGAATGAATTTGGAAGTTTTACTTCCTTTTCTATTTTTTGGAATAGTTTGATAAGAATAAGTATTAACTCTTTCTAAAATGTTTGGTAGAATCCGCCTGCGAAGCTTTCTGTGCCTGAAATTTTGTTTGTTGGGAATTTTTTGATTACTGATTTAATTTCATTAGTGGTAATCTGTCCAAATTTTTTATTTCTTCCTGCTTCAGTTTTGGTGGGTTATATGTTTCTAGGAATTTGTCCATTTATTCTAGGTTGTCCAAATTTCGTTGGCATAATATTCTCTTATGATTGTATTTCTGGTGTTGGTTGTTTCTCCTCTCTCATTTCTGATTTTGTTCTTTGCATTCTCTATTTTGATGAGCCTGGCTAGAGCTTTATTAATTTCATTAATCTCAGAGAAACAGCTCCTGGTTTAACTGATCTGCCCTATTGTTTTTTTTTATTTTTATTTTTTTAATTAACATAATGTATTATGTGTTTCAGAGGTACAGGTCTGTGATTCATCAGTCTTACACAATTCACAGCACTCACCATAGCACATACATATTGTTTTTTTAGTTTCTATTTCATTTATTTCTGCTCTAATTCTTATTTCCTTCCTTCCACTGGTTTGGGGTTTTCTTTGTTGTTCTTTTTGTAGCTCCTTTAGGTGTAAGGTTAAGTTGTTTATTTGCCATTTTTCTTGCTGCTTGAGGTAGGTCTGTATTGCTATGAATTTCCCTCTTAGAACTGCTTTTGCTGCATCCCAAAGATTTTGGACCATTGTGTTTTCATTTTCTTTTGTCTCCATGTATTTTATTTTTTGTTTGATTTCTTGGTTGACTCATTCATTGTTTAGTAGCATGTTATTTAACTTCCATGTATTTGTGCTCTTTCTAGATTTTTTCTTGTGGTTGATTTCTAGTTTCACAATGTTGGAGTCAGAAAAGACACATGAGGGGCACCTGGGTGGCTCAGTCGTTAAGCGTCTGCCTTCAGCTCAGGTCATGATCCCAGAGTCCTGGGATCGAGCCCCACGTCGGGCTCCCTGCTCAGCGGGAAGCCTGCTTCTCCCTCTCCCACTCCCCCTGCTTGTGTTCCCTCTCTCGCTGTGTCTCTCTCTGTCAAATAAATAAAATCTTAAAAAAAAAAAAAA
>NW_027687411.1:0-364 GCF_054177405.1 Leptonychotes weddellii | reverse complement strand
TTAAAAAAAAAAGAATTATTTATTATTTAGAGAGAAAGCAAGTGCACAAGCAGGGAGAGAGACAAAGGAAGAGGGAGAGAGAGAATCTCAAGCAGGCTCCCCGCTGAGGGAGGGGAATTGGGGCTTGATCTCACGACTCTGAGATCATGACCTGAGCTGAAACCAAGAATGGCTGCTTAACCAACTGAGCCACCCAGGCAACCTGTAAAATGGTTCTTAAAATCAGTCTATTGAAAATGTTGAATACAGGGACGCCTGGGTGGCTCAGTTGGTTAAGCGGCTGCCTTCGGCTCAAGGTCATGATCCTGGGGTCCTGGGATCGAGCCCCAGATCAGGCTCCCTGCTCAGTGGGAGCCTGCTTCTC
>NW_027687410.1:0-364 GCF_054177405.1 Leptonychotes weddellii | reverse complement strand
ATTGGCTGGATTAACGTTCATTCAGAAATTTTATGGTGACTACTAGATTTAAACATATGTCGCTGTAAACTTTTCAAATTCTTAAATATTCTCAAGAAATCTATTTGGGCAAGATTTTATTTCTCTCTTCTGCCTGTCATCTCTATAATGTGTTTACCATTTCCTGTAGCTGACATTTTCTCTCACAAAAAACATGCTCCGTAAAGTGAAAATGACAGTTGTTTGTCTGATTTTTTTAGGTGGCAGCCTCAGGAAACAAATGAAAGCCTTAAGAATTATCAAGATGCTTTGCTTCAGAGTGATCTCACATTGTGCCCAGTAGGAGTAAACACAGAATGTTATAGAATATACGAGGCTTGCTCCT
>NW_027687409.1:0-364 GCF_054177405.1 Leptonychotes weddellii | reverse complement strand
ATGGGTTGCTGTTTTAGCAGTCATTTTTAAAACAAAAATAAATCTAGGAAAAAAGGGGAATTATTTTTTATTTATTTCAGTAAATGGCTTACACAGGACTGAGCAGATCAACCAGAGAGAATTATCCATCCAGAATAGAGGGACTGGGGATAATATATCTTTGGTAAAAGACAGCAATTACTCAGGAAAAAAGGTGGTTAGTCTTATTGTACCCGGGATGTGGCCTTGGGTATGTTCTTTTAAAAACACTATGTTCTGTTGTCCTTCCCCCTGTCCTTTGTTGATATTCTCTTAGGAATATTATAATCTCAACAACGACAATGTTGCAAAACAACTCATTTGTATCACAGCCCTTGTGACCCAT
>NW_027687408.1:0-364 GCF_054177405.1 Leptonychotes weddellii | reverse complement strand
GAAAATTGTTCATTTGAAAAATTGGTTTGTTCTAAGCATTTCTTGGGATATTTTATTCAATGTTTAATCTGTCGTCTTTCCTCTCAGTTCACTAGTACCTTCCATCTTATCTAATTGATAAGAACCTGCATATTTTCCTGTTCTTTAACTTTCTGAGGGGTGCTGTGTCAGAGTGAGCACAACCCACTTTCACTCATCAGTGCTCCCCAGTTATATCTCCACATGCTGCTTCATGTTAGAGATAGTTCATGAGCTACAGACATTTTCAATCAGTCTATAAACTCAAGATTGGAAACTGCAATTTATTTATCTTTGGGTCAGTCTTGTAAATAATTAGCTCTCATTAAATATTGTAGAATTGAGT
>NW_027687407.1:0-364 GCF_054177405.1 Leptonychotes weddellii | reverse complement strand
GGGGCCATCCTGCCTCGCTGTGAGCCCCAGGAGGTGGTTGTGCCCTTCATAGGGGAAGGGAGGCTTGGGCCCCGGTGATTCTGGAAAAGGGGCTCGCTCTGAGGGGCGGGGTGCCCCTCGGCGCTGAGCTAATAAAGGTAGCGTAATAAAGGGTGGAACATAGGCGGGGGAGGGGCGTGCAGTTCTTAATGCTGCGCGCGTCACGGGGCTGCCATAACGGTTCGGCTCCCGTTCGGCATGTGCTGATCCATTAGTATTGGTCGCTGCGCCCCAGAGCCTCTGCGTGTCATGTCCCGGCTGCGCCTCTGGGCCCCACTGCTGCTCCGCATGTGGCAATCATTGTGGCTGCTGGTCCAGGCAGCTC
>NW_027687406.1:0-364 GCF_054177405.1 Leptonychotes weddellii | reverse complement strand
TCTTTCTCAAATAAATAAATAAAATCTTTAAAAAATAAATAAAAAGTCAGATTGGCAATTATAAATGTTTTTCTTCGAACACTTGCTTAGTAAATGGCCTCTTCTGGTGCAATCTTTGGAAACATAGTGGGAAAAAAACCTAGTCCGTGTGGTCCGTAGGGATGCAAAGATTAGGAGCCTCCAAAGCCTCTCCCAGGTCAAGTCCAAGAGACCCAAGGAGAGCACTGTTTTAGATTCACGAGTCTGGGTGGGCCTTTGAGGGTCACCCAGCAACCCTGTCTCCCTAACATGCAGTGACATCCACCCCCACCTTCCCGCTTCCAACCGTGGGGAAGGTGTCCCCGTCAGGAACCTAACTTCTTCT
>NW_027687405.1:0-364 GCF_054177405.1 Leptonychotes weddellii | reverse complement strand
TTTCCCCCCCTCCACAAAATATACTTTAAAACAGACTGTGGGACATCTGGGTGATACAGTCGGTTAAGCGTCCAACACTTGATTTCGGCTCAGGTCAGGATCTCAGGGTCGTGGGATCGAGCCCCATGTTGGGCTCCACACTCAGCACAGAGTCTGCTTAAAGATTCTCTCTCTCTCCCTCTGCCCCTCCTTGCTGTACTTGTTCTCTTTCGCTCAAATAAATAAATCAATCTTTAAAACAAAGACTGTAATAAGAGACAAAGAAGGACACTATGTAATAATAAAGGGGATAATCCAACAAGAAGTTCTAACAATTGTAAGTATTTATGCACCCTGCATAGGAGCACCCAAATACATTAAACAG
>NW_027687404.1:0-364 GCF_054177405.1 Leptonychotes weddellii | reverse complement strand
TTTCTAATGGGGAAACTTTGAAGCTCACTTGCCACACCAGTAATTGCTTATGGCAAATATAAGCATGTAAAGCTTTCCACACATGAATGAATTGCTTATTCCTTAAGGGTTTATATTGATGCCACTACATGCCAGGCCCTGGTCATGGGCTCAAGATGGTGAGCAAAATCAGTGACCTTGCCTCATGGAATTCACAGCCTGGAGGAGGAGATATGAGAAATAATGACCATGATGAATGTTGTGGAATCTCTTTGTTGAGATAGTAGAGGCCCTTCTGGATAGTTTAAGAAAAAAATAAATGTGTTAAACTGAGGGTTCTAGAGGGGACGGGGGTGGGAGGATGGGTTAGCCTGGTGGTGGGTAT
>NW_027687403.1:0-364 GCF_054177405.1 Leptonychotes weddellii | reverse complement strand
TTTTTTTTTTTTTAAGATTTTATTTATTTATTTGAGCGAGAGAGAGAGGGAGAGAGAGCGAGCACGAGTCCAGGGCAGAGGCAAAGGGAGAGGGAGAGGGAGAAGCAGGATCCCCACTGAGCAGGGAGCCCGATGCGGGGCTCTATCCCAGGACCCTGAGATCATGACCTGAGCTGAAGGCAGAGGCTTAACCGACTGAGCCACCCCGGTGACCCCAGACTCTATTTTTTTTAAACCGACAAACCTCCTCCCAACTCCTATCGAGGGGACTGACCATAGTTCACATCTTCCCTACAGTCCTCCTTGACACTATTTGGGTGCTATTACTACCCATACATATCCTGATATTTCTGCCCCCTTAAAT
>NW_027687402.1:0-364 GCF_054177405.1 Leptonychotes weddellii | reverse complement strand
CTTCCTGCTCTGGATGCAGACTTCCTGGGGTGTGGTTATGAGAATAGTCCGTTCACGCCTTATGCTCAGGTGAGAAGTTAAAAGTTGACTGTTGTCTGTGCTGGTTTGGAGTAGGCGGAATTTTACTATTGGAAGTCATGTTTCTTTTGATAATGAAAATTATTTCATGGGGTCTTTATATTGTTTGGATATGAAAGGAGATGAGGGCTGAATGACTCTGCAGGATTACATGGTGTTTGTTTTATCTAGCTTGAGTTGTGCAGATGAACCCAGAGGCTACAGGTGGGTCATCAGCTCTATTTTGGGAAATCTACACTCTGACCAGAGACAGTGGCCATCCAAAAATTTCTGGAGAAATGGATGG
>NW_027687401.1:0-7079 GCF_054177405.1 Leptonychotes weddellii | reverse complement strand
AACAGGGTTTTAGAGGAGAAGGGGGAGGGGGGATTGGTTAGCCCGGTGATAGGTATTAAGGAGGGCACGTACTGCATGGAGCATTGGGTGTTATACGAAAACAATGGATCGTGATCACCACATCAAACACCAGTGATGTATTGTATGGTGACTAACATAACACAATAAAATTAAAAACTACAAAAAAAAAAGAAAACACATACATGTCTCTATAGTTTTGAGATTTTTTTAAGGATTTCATTTAGATAAAATCATACAGTATATAATTTTGTGTCTCAATTGTTTCACTTAACAAAATATTTTTAAGAATTATTTATGTTGTTGCATATATCAGTAGTGTGTTCCTTTTTATTGCTGGGTAGTGGTAATATTTTATCATATGTATGTATTACACTCACTAGCTGTTGGATACTTGGGTTTTTCCAAGTGTTTTTTTGTTTGTTTGTTGGTTGGTTGGTTGGTTTTTGGTATTATTGTTCATGGTTTTATTTATTTATTTATTTATTTATTTATTTATTTATTTATTTATTTATTTTTTATTCTTATGTTAATCCCCATACATTACATCATTATATTGTTCATGTTTTTAAATGTTATATATTCAAAGTGGTAAGAAGATTCCAGTGCTGGGCGCCTGGGTGGCTCAGTTGGTTAAGCGACTGCCTTCAGCTCAGGTCATGATCCTGGAGTCCCTGGATCGAGTCCCACATCGGGCTCCCTGCTCGGCGGGGAGCCTACTTCTCCCTCTGACCCTCCCCCGTCTCATGTGCTCTCTCTCTCATTCTCTCTGTCTCAAATAAATAAATAAAATCTTTAAAAAAAAAAAAAAGATTCCAGTGCTATCTTCTCAGTGTGATCCAGGTTCTTCCTTTGTGTGCAATTTTAATTTTTGTCTGCTTATTCCCCAGTAATAGAAATTCTTAAGAGATTTCATTGTATAATTGCATCCATTCAGTTTCTATAGCTATTGCTGAAGTATAAATAATCCCCTTCCCCATTAGGAAGAATTATTGTAAATTCGTTTGTATGCTTGTTTTAGTATTTCAATATTTAAACCACTTGGAATCTGTGACAAGAAGTTACTATGCTGCTATTTTTTGAAAGTCCTTAATTAAGCTTTCCCCCAAATTTGATATTGAAAACTCTACATATCTTATCTTTCTATAATGTCATTAAGATTATATAGATCACAGTGTGTTCTACAATAGCATTTAAAGAATATGATGCTGAAGCAATGAATTACTATCACTAACAAATTATGCCTGAAAGGTCCAGCTCACACTAGTGACCATTAACTTAAATTACTGCTACATATCTTCTTACATTTTCTATAAACACTTACAGCTTATGTTCTGTAGGTGGCCTAGCTTCAATCAAACAAATGATTCTGTGAGATCTTGCAAGGATAAGGGAAATTTTAGAGGTATACCATGAGCGGGTTCATTAAGCTTTTGCACAGAAGTGCACATATTCCTTTCACTTACATTTTTTTAGCCCACATTTTATTGGCCAAGGCAAGTTACACACCTGCCTTAATTAGTTGCATGATGTGTAAGTGCACCAGGAAGGGAGAGCAAATATTGAGAACAATGGTATGGTATTTTAAACAGGATAAGGACATCTTATTTATATTAGGGAATGGATTGTAGGAAGACAAGAATGGAACAGCAAACCTAGATATATTAGAAGTCCATGAAAAATATGATCGTGGCTTATACACAGCAGCTGGAGGTAGAGAGAATTTAACACATGGTAGCATCAACATGACTTGATAATGGTTTAGATGTGGATCAAGGAAAAGAGTAATTCAAAGATGACTCTTAAATTTTTTTTCTTATTTTATTTTTTATTATGTTCAGTTAATCAACATATAGTACATCATTAGTTTTTGATGTAGTGTTCAATGATTCATTAGTTGTGTATAACACCCAGTGCTCATCACAACACATGCCCTCCTTAATACCCATCACCTGGCTACCCTACCCCCCAACCCCCTCCCCTCTGCACCCCTCAGTTTGTTTCCTGGAGTCGAGTCTCTCATGGTTTGTCTCCTGTTATCAGCATTAACTCAGAAAAACATACTCTAGAAAGATGGTTCACTATGCAAGAGAATGAAATGTTTTTCACAACTACCACAAAAATAGTGCCAGGAGAAGATGTGTCTACATGATATGTTTTCCAAAGCATTAAAAAATATATAACACCTATGCTGTATAAAGTGATGCAGGGCCAAGAAATATGAATATTTTACAAAGTTATTGTAATGCTGATAACAAAACATAAGGAAGAATGCATTAAAAATGGGGAAAACATAGACTCGCTATAAATTTAAGGTAGATTTATTTGAATAATCTGAATTCATACTAGCAAATTAGAATCCAAAGAACCTTAAAATAATAATGTACAATGACTAAATAGTATGTAATCCAAGAATGCAGGTGTGATTCAAAACTTAGGAATTCTCTAATATGATTATCACATAAATAGGCCAAAAGAGAGTATAAATCTTATCACCTTCTACCCCTTTTTTGTCCTGTGAGGTTTACCAAAGCCTTTGTTCTTAGAATTTCTTCCCAGAATATTTGCCTAAAAAGGCAGATAGAACAACAAAATTCAACTACCTTCCACTCAATTTTTCCCAGTCCAAGTCTCTAGTGAGTAATTTATGTCTCAGTGATCTTCAGTCTAATTAACTCTCAGTTTAATGGGCCCCAAGCTTCTCCATGCAGGATTAATTACCTTAGAGTACTTCCACGACAAGGCAATAAGTGTTTCTGGGTTGTTCATTTAACATTTCTTGCTTCTTTTTTCACTATTGATAGTGAATGAAAAAACTGGAGATAAATATATATTGTAAACACTGAAGGCAACAAACAACTATGTATAGCTAATTGATGTTATTTATGTTTTCATTCATTCATATTTAATATTCACACACTCAGTGAATACTTACATTGTTCTTAACATGTTCCAAAAACTATGATAGGTTCTGCAAGTGAAATTTTTTTCTGGGAGTGAAAAATCTTATTTTAAAAGTCTATACATCTGAACATAGGAAAGATATATTTTTAAAAAAGAAAAATAATAAGGCTCAGATTAGCTGGAAACAAAAACCTCAAGATATTTTTGATCATAGATCAATAGATCAATAGAAAATGGGATGTATAACATAGCCAAGTGTTTGGCTGATATCTTCTTTGTGGACCACATAAGCACAATGTGAATATATTGTACTAAGAATAGAGAACAGAGAACTTGCTTAATTTGTCTTTGTATCAATTGTGGTTCCATTGAAAAATGGATGGCTCAAACATAAATTATGGTAATACCTGGAGGGTTTAATAAAGGGACTAACTGTAAAGATATAAGGAGAATATAGGGAAAACACAAGAAATACTGTAGCCTCTCCTGGGGCTAGGGACAGTGTGGTTGTTACCTACCCTTAGACCCAAGAACTATGGAGAGAGGGCATTTCGAATAGTCGTGAAGACAGGACTACAAGAGGGAGGCAGCCAGCCTAAGAAAACACAACAGGGAGGATATCAGAAGAAAAAATACCCAGACTTCATTTTCTTTTTTTCCCCATCATACTTCACAGGGTCCTCATTAGTCAAACCTAATTAGACACTAGAGCAAAAGTTGATATAGTCACTACAAATTACCTCCCCTAAGGCAGAGGAGGGAAAGAGAAAAAAAAAATGGATTATTTCTACCCAAGTCTTCCCAAATATGATGTAAATTTATAAAAATTAAACTTTTAACTAAATACTATGGTTATATTATCACAGTCATGAGTCATATCATACAGTTGAAAGCTCATAGGGCATTTATATTCTAATATACTAATAACTCCCTAACCAGAGCTTATGTAACATAGTACTATCATTGGAGCATTCTGTTCCCTCGCACATCTCCTCACCAATAAATAGTAGCAGGTAGCTCAGTACAGAGCCCACATCTATATGAGCAAACAGTTACCCTGATAGCTCTAAGAATGCCACTGAGTGAATACCCTTTGCTGTCCTCTTTGCTTTCCCATTGTCTTCTCCTCTGCCCGAACAAGCAACCATGCAAATAAGCTAGAGACCTCACTTAATGAAAATAGCCGAGAGAAGAGCTGCCTCCGAGAAGAAGCCCTGCCTCTGCTGCTAAAGCAGAGAAGGTACACACCTAGGGTGTCTGCACAACATGCCTAGGACTGAACTACAGATCTTGCCCAGTTTGAAATGATTCCTGAAAGTCCTGAGGAGAAAATTATCCACAGCCTGTGCTCTTCAGCCAAGGATGTTACCCACAAAACAAAACAACAAAATGGTTTAGCTTCGCTCTGTAGTTTACCTTGGGCACGGTCCTACCCTAGCTTAGTGGAGATCCACTATTCTTCTTCAATCCATTTAAGACTTTTAAAAGATTTTATTACTTTTTTATTTTATTTTATTTTATTAAGAGGGGGGAGGGGGAGGGGTATAGGGAGAGGGAGAGAACCCCAAGCAAACTCCATGCTGAGCACAGAGCCCGAAGCAGGGCTTGATCTCATGACCTTGAGATCATAACCTGAGCTGAAACCAAGAGTCATTCGTTCAACTGACTGAGCCACCCAGGCACCCCCAATCCATTTAACATTTAACTCATTTTATTGACATAATTGGAGTCAGCTCTACCATTCCACAACCTCTTTTATGTTTATGACACTTCTCTTTTGAAAACAATAATTTATCTACTTTATTTGAAGGATCTAATATTACTCTAGAGACCTACCAAATGCAACTTGAGGTAATTAAAGAATCAAAAATCCTATCATTCATGGGGTGCCTGGGTGGCTCAGTTGGCTAAGCATCTGACTTCAGCTCAAATCATGATCTCAGGATCCTGGGATCAAGCCTCGCATGGGGCTATGCTCAACGAGGAGTCTATTTCTTCCTCTCCCTCTCCATCTACCCCTCCTCTGGCTTGTGCTCTCTCTCTATCTCAAATCAATAAATAAAATCTTTTAAAAAATCCTATCGTTAACTTTTCTCCTTTTTCACGAGTTGTTCATGAAATAGTTACTCATTATGTTTTTACTTTGTGCCAAGCACTAAGATGGCAGTTGGATCCAGTAAAACCTATTTCCTCTCCTCAAGATCTCAGAATACTGAGAGAGGCAGACTTAACAAAAAGAAACAAACAAAAAACTCCAGTCAGATATTTGCCTCACATATTTTTAGCATGCAGTAGTATCTCTGGTTTGCTTGGAGAGGAGAAAATGCTATCGGTGGGAGTTTTCACTATGCAAATGATAGATTAATTGAATCCTGAAGGATAGCATGAGAAGAATCAGAGATGGATAGAGGAGAGGAAGAAGGTGGTGGACTTCTCATGCAGGATCAGCATTTGAAAGCTGACGGTTGGGACCAGGATGTAGCTGACGGTTGGGACCAGGATGTAG
The DNA here is from genome assembly GCF_054177405.1 of Leptonychotes weddellii. Taxonomy (NCBI): domain Eukaryota; kingdom Metazoa; phylum Chordata; class Mammalia; order Carnivora; family Phocidae; genus Leptonychotes; species Leptonychotes weddellii. Next base: position 1,651 of record NW_027687401.1, on the reverse strand, counting down.
CTGACGGTTGGGACCAGGATGTAGCAGAGAGCCCTGTGGCATAAGCTTCATCTACAGAGTGACAAGCTGCAAGCCTGGAAAAGTAGGCAAGGAGGAGGGTCCTGAAGCACCTTGTATGTCATTGACATGAAATATTTTAGGTTTTATTGATTGCTTACCAGTACACACCTTTAAAGTTATATTCAAATAAAATCACAATTTATGACAGGGATAGCTTCCATGTATCATCACTAAATGAAATAATCGGGATAATTTCAGTTTACACTCAAAATAGACAAATTCTAAAATGTCTCTGTAATTTAATATCTATCTTGTAAATTTGTCTGTGTTATGGAGCCCAAAGTCTTGAATTTATTAATTAAAATAATGGTAACATTATAAAATATTGGGGATTGCAAGATATATTATCAAACCATTCCAGATGTATAAAATAGGGGCGCCTGGGTGGCTCAGTCGTTAAGCGTCTGCCTTCGGCTCAGGTCCTGATCCCAGGACCCTGGGATCGAGCCCCGCATCGGGCTCCCTGCTCCGCGGGGAAGCCTGCTTCTCCCTCTCCCACTCCCCCTGCTTGTGTTCCCTCTCTCGCTGTGTCTCTCTCTGTCAAATAAATAAATAAAATCTTTAAAAAAAAAAAAAGTAATTGTACGTGCTACAAGTGGGAAAATGCTAATAAGAGCAATTGAATTTCCTTCAGCCAAATCAAAAACTCTGCAGCAAGTTAGATTTAAATATATTGTTTAATGGTGCTGATTATCTTCAGATTTGTAGTTACTCTCTAATGATAAGAACAATATGTATGACATTTTTCGATAATAATTATAAAAATATTGCCAATTATTACTAACTTTTACTGAATGATTCCTGTGTGCCAGGCCCAGCACTAAGTACTTTCAACTACTTATCTAATTCTCATAATAATCATATAAGATAGGTACCATTAATAACTGCATTTTAAAGGGGAAAAAATCTGAGACTTAGTCTAAATAAATTACCCAAAGTATTTTCACCAGTAATTGGTAAAGCTCTGATTCAAAGACATGACTTTCTGCTTTCTGAGGCCAAGGAAAAGACTTGGGATAAGCTCACTTTTCCTTTATCTATACTAACCCATTTCATCTTTTATAAAATATAGTAATCTGCTAAATCAGGAAAAAATAAAAAAACTAATACTGAAATCTGTTAATGGGAAATAATTTCTTCTTCCCCCTTAACAAATCAATTTTTACTCTGAAGCATGACAATTAATGAGGTTTATCATGGTATGCCTAACTATGGGCTGTTATTAACAGTCGTAAAATTATCAGGACACAGCATTTGACTTGATAACCTGGCATGAACAAATTTCCAAAGACTGATTTTTATGGTGCATACATTAGTATTCTCATTCATTGTTCTCGGTTGACTGCTAATTCCAGCAAAAGAGAAAGAAGAAATTCTTAAGTCTACTTTACCCCCTAGAACAATATAGCTCTGGTCACATTACATTAGCATGATGGAAGTATTTGTGGCAAATTATTTATGTAAAGTTTACATTCCATAAACATTGTTTAGGTTCAAAGCAGTTTTTATCACCAGTTAAAGATGTTGTTTAAATGGAATATTATGCAGCCATCAAAAGGAATGAGATCTTGCCATTTGCAACGACGTGGAT
>NW_027687400.1:0-364 GCF_054177405.1 Leptonychotes weddellii | reverse complement strand
TTTGACATATAATGTATTATTTGTTTCAGAGGTACAGGTCTGTGTGAACTACAATTTTAAAGTTACTGCACACACTGTGCATGCCATGTTTGGAATTAAAACAACCCTCCAATTTCTAATACCACCTTCTATAATATGACCATTTTCTGATACTCCTTTTGTCTTCATTTGCCTAACTCTTCTCTTTGTGATACGGTCATCTCTGGATCGAAGTTTACACTATTGACCGTATTTGGATCTTTGATTCCTAACTTGACATTCCTTCACTACCATTTTATAGATTAACCGTTCTCTATATTCAAAAGGTATTTCCTTTCCATGACTGAGTCCCTTTTGTAATATTAATTATACATATTGAAGTTGT
>NW_027687399.1:0-364 GCF_054177405.1 Leptonychotes weddellii | reverse complement strand
TTTCTAATGGGGAAACTTTGAAGCTCACTTGCCACACCAGTAATTGCTTATGGCAAATATAAGCATGTAAAGCTTTCCACACATGAATGAATTGCTTATTCCTTAAGGGTTTATATTGATGCCACTACATGCCAGGCCCTGGTCATGGGCTCAAGATGGTGAGCAAAATCAGTGACCTTGCCTCATGGAATTCACAGCCAGGAGGAGGAGATATGAGAAATAATGACCATGATGAATGTTGTGGAATCTCTTTGTTGAGATAGTAGAGGCCCTTCTGGATAGTTTAAGAAAAAAATAAATGTGTTAAACTGAGGGTTCTAGAGGGGACGGGGGTGGGAGGATGGGTTAGCCTGGTGGTGGGTAT
>NW_027687398.1:0-364 GCF_054177405.1 Leptonychotes weddellii | reverse complement strand
CTCTGAAAGGTCCCTGGGGCTGCTGGAATCAAGTACCACAGGCCCGGTGCCTTACACAACAGAACCTCATTGTCTCACAGTCCTGCAGGCTGGACGTCCACAAACATGGCCCCCAAACCGTGAGGGAATCCTTCCTTGCCTCTGCCTAGCTTTTGGCGGTTTGCTGCCATCTTGGCACTCCTTGGCTTGCAGAGGCATCGCTCCAAGTTTCCATTAGCACATGGCCTTCTCACTGGGTCTGTCTTCGCACGGCCACCTTCTAAGGACAGCAGTCACCTTGCATTCGGGGCTTTACCATACTTCAGGATGACCTCATCTTAACTGCCTGCCTCGGCCACAACCCTATTTCTTTCTTTCTTTTTTT
>NW_027687397.1:0-364 GCF_054177405.1 Leptonychotes weddellii | reverse complement strand
TCAATTCAGACATTAAACCTGGGAATTGCCACAGCTCCCAACTCGTCTGAAGGGGGGAGGTTTGAATGAGGAGTCAGCTGTCTTTGCATAAATATATATGTTTTAATGAAAACCTTGGCAATTTGGGGTGTCTGCGGACACAATGTGGAGGCAGCAGTGACTCCTAAGGGGGCACCCCATTCCCCAGGACCTACGTGGGATGCAGGGTCTCAGAGTGAGCCCCATGTGAACAACGGGCTGTGGCCTCATTTGTTGTCACGGTAAATTCTGTGGCAGCCAAGCTCTGGGTGTCTCCACAGCTGCTGCCAACTGGGAGTGTTTCTGGCGCTTTCCCTGGAGTTTCAGGTTGAACCAGGAGCTAGAC
>NW_027687396.1:0-364 GCF_054177405.1 Leptonychotes weddellii | reverse complement strand
TTTTTTTTTTTAAAGATTTTATTTATTTATTTGAGACAGAGAGAATGAGATAGAGAGAGCATGAGAGGGAGGAGGGTCAGAGGGAGAAGCAGACTCCCTGCCGAGCAGGGAGCCCGATGCGGGACTCGATCCCGGGACTCCAGGATCATGACCTGAGCCGAAGGCAGTCGCTTAACCGACTGAGCCACCCAGGCGCCCTGCTTTGTATTTTTAATACCTTAATTTTTCTACTGTATTATATACCTCATTTGTTTTGTTTTATTATAGTTCTTTTAACAATTAGGTTTGAATTTTTGGTTCCTGTGCTTATCTTAGGCCTTCTTTGTCCAGTAAGGTCACCACCAGCCACTTGAGCTTATTTAGC
>NW_027687395.1:0-364 GCF_054177405.1 Leptonychotes weddellii | reverse complement strand
CCCCTTTTGCTCCTCCTGCCTCTCCTGCTCCTGCTCCTCCTGCTCCTCCTCCTCCTCCTGCTGCTCCTGCTGCTCCTGCTCCTCCTGCTCCTCCTGCCCCTCCTGCCTCTCCTCCTCATCCTGCTCTTCCTGCTCCTCCTCCTCCTGCTCGTCCTGCTCTGCTCCTCCTGCTCTGCTCCTCCTGCTCCTCCTGCCCTGCTCCTGCTCCTCCATCCCCTGCTCCTCCATCCCCTGCTCCTCCTCCTCCCCTGCTCCTACTGCTAGGGCCCGACTCCTGCTCTGTTCCTGTTCTAGGAGGAGCAGTGCCTCTTTTATTCATTTTGAAATTTGGGGGTTAGTTTAAGAGTTTGCTTGAAAGAGTGTT
>NW_027687394.1:0-364 GCF_054177405.1 Leptonychotes weddellii | reverse complement strand
TACCTCACATATCCTCCAGACTTGTAAGAAATTGGCATAAACACAGCTTAGGCTAGAAAAAAGATCCCTGCCTATTTTAACTGTGTTGTAATATCTATAATCAGGTGACTATCTCGAAGAAAATCACTAATTCAGCAAATATTTACTTATGGTTTTCTATATGGAAAGCATTGCATTGGTCTTCATAATTCAGTGTTTCTTCATATATTAGCAAGTGAATGAATTACCATAAAGCTAAGAATTCACTGGAGACAACTGTATCTAAGCATTAGAGCCAGAAGGACCACAGGGACTATGTACTCGTCATTCTGTAGGTGAGAAAACTGAAACACTGAATGGTTTCACGATTCAGAGAGCTGTACCC
>NW_027687393.1:0-364 GCF_054177405.1 Leptonychotes weddellii | reverse complement strand
TTTTTTTTTCTTTTGTAAGGAAACATATTTAGACGGTATGCCCCCTCCTGCTCCCAGATCAATTTTCCAGCCTCGTTGGCGGCGACGCTCTGATCCTGTCACGGCCCTTCCCCGTTCTGCTCTGATGCGTGTTCCCACCTGTCGACAGGTGTCCAGCAGTCCTCATGTCTCCTCCTCCAGCCCTCTGCTCAGGATCTTGTCCTTGTGGGGTAGAGCAGGCCCTGGGCAGGGTTGGTGTGTGCCCCTGGTGAGAGCCTGCCCGCAGTGCCCCGGTGGGGGGGCAAGGTGGCCCGGGGCGGAAGTACAGGCATCCACTGGGACGGTCCCTCGTGGATCAGGAGGGTTGGCTCAGCAGGACCACGCA
>NW_027687392.1:0-364 GCF_054177405.1 Leptonychotes weddellii | reverse complement strand
TGAAATAAAACATCAGTCTGATCATCAAAAACTTCCTCCTTAACAATTTGCTTTCCTTGTAATCCAAATTAAAAAAATCAACAAAACTGTTGTGTTTTATATTTTATTCTTATTATCTACATATGCAAAAGAATGTATGAAGCATAAGGCAAACTACCATAACTAAGGTCAGATAAAAATAAAAAAAAATAACACAACCAAAGTAACTTTGTGCCAAGGCTGTGACAACCACACAATGTCCGTTACTCTGTTTAACTTTCCCACCAATCCCAACGACTCAGCACTAATCATATCAGTAATTTACAAACAAGGAAACTGAGGCTAATACTAAAGTAAGGGAAATGGCAGAGTCGGGCACTCCAAT
>NW_027687391.1:0-364 GCF_054177405.1 Leptonychotes weddellii | reverse complement strand
CAAGAGTTAGAAAACAACAAGGAAAGCTAACAAAAAGAAATCCCATTCAAAAATTAGTCTGATGACCAAAATGCAAAGTTACATGATAAAATCTAATGCCAGGTGTGAACAAAAAACTCAGACTTTGATGCTACTCCCAAGGAAAATCACTGATAGAAGAGCCTGATAAGGAATTTGAACTATATATGTCTGAGATGCCCAAAGAGAGCTATGAAGGAATAATTTTTATAAAAAAGCACCACAATTTGGAATAAAATTGGTCAGAAATGAAGGATAGTATAATATAAACAAAACTAAATACTGTGAAAATGCAAAGTATTTTAATTGAAATAAACCTATGATCTTTACCAAGAGGGATGAAAGT
>NW_027687390.1:0-7079 GCF_054177405.1 Leptonychotes weddellii | reverse complement strand
CCCATTGCAATGCATATATATTTTGGAATAAGCTGAATTTGTAGTTTTTTCTCTAAAGAACATACATGTTTTATTATACCCAGTCTTACTACCCATGAACATGGTATATAGCTCAGTTTATTTAGATCTTTATGTACTTGTCTCCAAATGGTAGATTTATTTCTATAACAGATGTCGATTTTTTTTCCTAAATGATATCTTCTCATATTTTCTGTTTATAGCTCTTGTATAAGAATGCAGCTATCTTTACTATTTTGATCTTATACCCCCAAACTTGCTAAATTATCTTATCCTTACTTTTTATTAGATTTATTTGGCTTCACTAGCAGAAAATAATAGAATCTGCAAAATTAATGAGAGTTAATGTGTCTTTCCACATTATTCTTTCCTTATTCTTATCTTACTCTTCTGGCTAGTGCCTCAGTATAGTATTATATAGAGGCAGTTACTGTAGGCATCTTTATGCCATTCCTAATTCTAGAGGAAATGTGGTTTATTGCAGTGTTATTGTAGATACCTTTCATCACCTCAAGGAGGTTTCTTGCTACTACTAGTTATCATGCTTGTAATTTCAAATGAATATGTACCAAATATGTACTCTACCTCTCAGTTTGGTCAGTAGCCCAAAAGAAAGAATAAAGAGAATGGGAAGACGTAATATGTAAAGATAGAATGGCCCTGTGGATGCTCAACAAAACACTGCCCTCCAGAGGAGGCCCCCAATATCAGATTAGACATCCATCATTGTCTCTTTGCTATGTCTCTTAAGTTTTTTATTTTTTTTGTATTTTTTTGGTATCTTCTCACTCCATGTGCTGCATTCCAGGTGATTTGTTGATATCTATATCCACGTAACTGATTTTCCAGCTTTGATTAATCTGCTGTTTACCTTATTCATTGAATTTTACTTTCCACAATCATTTTTTCACTTCTAAAAGACCAACTTTTCCTTTCTCAGGTTTGCCTAATCATCTTGATTTCTATCACTTCCTTACAGTGTCAATCCCTATAGTCCTTAAAGTCTTTTAAATACATTTAAAACATGACCTTGTTTTCTGGAATCTCAGTTGGGACGAAACTCAACCAGTCCAAGGGAAGGATAAATATTTGCCCCCTGTTCACATCTCCATAATGAAAAAGACAGATGAACATCGAGATTTTCCTTTAGATACATAGGTAGTGGCAAGCCAGGTTTCTTCTGAATACAAAGAGCTACCAAAAGCAAAAAAGACCTTTATCAATATTCAGAAACAAGGTTCTTTTTTGTAGCGAACTTAGCCTTGGGGTAAATAACTATGCTGGAAATCTCTCTGACTGGCTGGTGGTACAGATGTATAAAATACATAACAGTTATTTTGTATAGTTTTTAAAAATTGTTATCCTTATAAATGACTTCAACATATATTGTTGCCAATTTGGTTTAAAGCATAAATCTTCGGGTAAATGACATATCTAGGATACTGAGCTCCAGTTCATCCTCCCTGTTATCCCTCAGTTATTGACTAGTGTCATTAACACATCTGCTGATCAGGCACATAGCTAGAGGGAGTCTACTGGAGAGTTAGAGAACTGGGGTGTGTGTGTGTGTGTGTGTGTGTGTGTGTGTGTTTTAGCGATAGTGGTAAAAAAAATTTTTTTGGAAAGACTGTCAGAGACCACTACCCTGATTAGGTGGCTTTATTTCCAGAAGGAGCCATTTGAAGCCCATATGGCTTACTCCTTGACTGGGATTTTCACTGTGTGTGATAACTGAGTCCTTTAAAGAACTTGAGTCCTTTGTCTATATTGTTGGTGTCTTTCAGTTATTGACTCTGGGAAATGTGCCTGATATTTGCTCTCTACTAAAATTCTTCTACCTTTCCTACATAGGAACTTTGATTTCAGAAACTACATGGGCTATTCTGGAAACAATGTCAATTTCTGTTTGGACTCTCAGCATGAAAACACCTAATTTTTGTCACTTATGCATTAATCAACATCTTTGGCCAAATGATGATACACTTTGTGTCCAGGGCTTTTATGAACTTGTTCATTTTTCCATGTGTTTACTGGACTGCAATTTACTTTGAGAGTAAATAGGAAAGTAGTCAATATATTTAATTTGCTATTGTAAACAAGAAAGCCCACAGTAAACTCACTTTAGTAGATTTCTCTGAATTTGTTATTTTTTCCCAGTTTTGTCTATTCTTTGAACAGAGAAAGCTCATCCCTGTTTCAATAAATTTGCATTTTCTGTGCTGTATAACTAGTTTAATCTTTTCTAGCATTTCCATTTCAATGGCCCCTTCTCATCATGAAGACTTTAGCTTAAATGGCAATTTTCCTGTCTATCTTTCCATGTTCATTCTATCAATGTAAATGTGTATAACTTTGTTGGTGCATCTGACCATTATCTAAAATTATTTTTAATTGTTGCATATCATTTCTTTCCTCCCCACCATTATGAAAAATTATTAAGCATATTTACCTTGTCTGGCTTGATCATCATTTTATCCCTAGACATAATACTATTCAAAGCATACAGTTGGTATTAAAATCATTATTCAATGAATGAGGGAGTGATTGAGTTTAATTTCACAGATTTGTTTCAGAGGGCAGGTACCATTTAGAGTGACTATAAATCCCAGTTGTCCCAGGCGCAATTATTTAATTATTATTAATAGCATCACTTTTCATTTCTGATTACCTACATAGACTATTTTGCATACTGGCAAAGTTGAATTTGAGGTGTTCTGTTTTCCTTCCTTTGTTTTCTGTTCTCTTTCCTTGAGGAGAATATTAAGGCTATGCTAAGGGTCTGGCTGACTAGTAATAAGAGTGGAGTATGAATTCAATTACTTGCATGGTATAGGAATTTTTTTAAAATCAATTATCATATGGATTAAAAACATGCTTGGGATTTTCTAATTTGTTTTATATTGTTAATGCAGTGATAGTTGGTATGTTTTCGATTGCATAAAAAATGTTGCAACAAATAAAGTGGGAATGCATTAGTTCTTACTTTGGATATAGTAATGGAGTTACTTCTTTTCCATAAGAACTAAATGTAAATGCAACTATTGCAGAAGAAACTCAGAATCAATCTCAGTCAAACCAGGATTAAAAAATTTAACAAGGGCAGACTTTTGTACGTTAATTTTTTGTGGGATTTAAAGCAGGGTACTCTGTATTCAAATTTTGCATATTTTTATGTTGCTTACATTATTTCAGGATATTTTATATGTTCATGCTTCTCATTTTACAGCCCCTTCTGGTATAGTTGTACATTCTTGGTTTTAAGTAGATTCTATTATGACCATTTTAAGACCATTTTGAGGGCAAAATGAAGTTTGCACAATCAGTCCCCAGAGCATTTTTTGGCCACAGGGAGCAATTTCATGAGGGTGGGAGCAGGGCTCCTTTAATATGTTGCTTTCCCAAGAGATGACTGCAGGCTTCGTTGTTGACTTCATTAGGGCTAAACTTGGATGCAAGAAATAGTCAAGTCCAAAATAAGTTTTAACAAGATAGAAGCTATTTTTCTCTCATGAATTGAAGGGTAGAAATTGGCAGGATGAGGCTGAGATTTTAGTTCCTCAGCACTCAAGGACAAAAGTTCCTTCCAGTTCATTGTCCTGACATCTCTGAGCTTGGTTATCATGATCTAGGATGGCTGCTGGGGATTCTATTATTTCATGTGCATACCAGGAAATAGGTGGAAAAAGGAAAATGAGCAAAGGGCCATGAGTGATACCGAATGTTTTTAATGAGCGCATGACACTTCCATCCATCTCATTGAATAGAGCTTGGCCACATGATCATACCTTCAAGAGAGGAAGGCTGGAAAGTCTGGTCTACGCAACAGATAGGCATTTACTCTTTTAAAAAAAGAGGTGTAAGGGAGACCTCCAGCCACCAGCTGGGTGGTTCTGTCAGTCAAGCAGCCAGCTCTGGGTTTCAGCTCAGGTCATGATCTCAGGGCCCTGGGATCAAGCCCCATGTTGGGTTCCTTGCTAGGAGGGGAGTCTGCTTGATGATTCTCTCTCTGCCCCTCCCCTTGCTTGTGTGTGCACACACACATTCTCTTTCTCTCTAAAATAAATAAATAAATCTTTTTTTAAGGTAAATAAATAAAAATAAAAAGGAGGTATGTTATTAAGGAAAAGAGAGAGAAAATAATTTAGGGTAGACAACTGGCAGTCTCTACCACAGTTTATAGACCACATGGTTTCACAGAGCAATAGGTTGATTAGCAGGAACCTCTTTTTGGCCATCTGAATATTCTTTCCTTGAGCTGTAAAGCTAAGACCTTCTGCTTTCTTTGAACATTTCTGGGAGCAGGAAAAATCTGTTTCATCTTTCTTTTTAACTCCTTTGCATCCTTTTTTATGGAATAGCTAATCAAATTGAGAAACATGATATTCTTTGGATCATGTTTTTATTAATGTATACAAAATACTGTTGTTAAAGCAAAAAACTAACACTACTTACCTTGCCTCATAAGGCAGTAAGAGAAACAATGTCATGTTCCCTACTTCTTCTCCCCAAATGATAAACACAATAGGATAGGAATCCCTTCTTCTCCCCAAATGATAAACACAATAGGAAAGGAACCCATTGCAACCTTCAGATACAATATTCAGAGACTAGGAAGAGAAACGGGTATGTAAAATTTCCAAAGTTCACTTATGTCATCAGGCAAAATTCTGAAAGTTTTCAACCAAATTTAATTCTGGATTAATTTCAGTTATTGGTGATTTGCAGTTTTGAATAAATAGGAATTGAAAAACATACACAAAATGAATTATTGGTGTAATTCAAACAAAAGTCATACACCATTTCATTTCAGAATGAATATGTGGAGTATTATAAAAAAGAAGCATAAGTAATTAAGAGAATAAAATCTGAAAGCAATGAAAAAAGCATATTTATGTTAATTTGATGCTGTTAGTTCAATTCCATAATAGTCATAGCATAACCACTAAAAATTTGATGACCAGTTTTCCAAACTAGAGATTATATCTTAAAATTACATTTCATGAAAAACGTTGTTTTATATGCATAAATCCAAGCTCATATTTACAAATGAGTGTCTTATTCATGGATATGAGCAATGTTGTGTGGCTTCTTGCTGACCGTCCCTGTAGTAATTCACACTCTCCAGCCTCTATAATACAGCTATGAAGTCAGTAGGGAGTCATTCAATTATTTGTGATTTTACACATCTGTCAGTTAAATCTGAACATCAAATGCAAAATTTTAAACAGAGGTACATTATCGGGATTTGTGACTCTCCCTGGAGGATGTTGGATCTGTATAGCAACAAAAGATCCATAAATGATTCTTTCCATCCATAAGAGAGATGTATATGCCTTTTCCACTTATGCTTATGCTATACCAGCCCAAGAATTTCAGAACAGAAGGAGGTCCTGTAATCATGAATAAATGAAAATGGATCTTGCAGAGTAATTTGGCATCTTCTTTTAAAAATACGAGATTTCTGAATGCAGCATGGAATCACAATGGTTACCACTCCTTCATTTTAAAAGTTTTACATGGCCAGAGGAAATAAAATATTGATCGACCATTTTTCACATCCATATTAGTTTAGGTGGTAGGTTTCAAAATGAACTAAGTATGTCAGAAAGTTGGGGGCATATAAAGCACACAAATATATCTCACTGACCATACAAAATTACTTGTTGTTAGTGTAATCCCTGCAATGTCACCTCAAATTCAGAGAGAACAGTTATGGCAATTGCTATTCTTATCATTTAAAATCTTCAAATCACATATACTATGAAATCTTGTTTTCTGTACAATTATGAAAAAATATGGATTCTTTATCTATTGTAACGTTTGAACACTTCCAGATTACAATCAGCTTGAAGTTTAAGGGATGCCTTGTTTCCAATATATAACATTTAAACTTTTTAATGGTTTTGATATGTTAATCTTTCTAACCTATTTGACTCATTTCTTATCTTTATTTCTTAGCATCATGCCATAAAAGAGCATGGGCCAGAAAATTTTGATTCTAGCCTCTACTTTATAAATTCATATAAGATTTACTTTATAAGAGATCAATTTCTTCCCTTGAATTTTGAGAGTAATGACAACAGCTCTTAGCATAGTTGTAAATAGTAAATGAGAAAACATATATGTATATTTACCCTGTTGATAAGTAAACTGCTAAAACTGCTATGGCATGATGCTAAGAAATAAACTGTCCTCCCCTTCTTTAGTTAATATTCACAGAATCTGTGTTATTATATTGGAGTCTTCTCCATGTTTAGCCTATATCACATAGATGTAACATCAACTGCCCTTTACTCCAATATAAATAAGCCATCTACAAAAATGCAGCAAATCTATAATTTATATAAAAAAAAATTCTTCCTGAAGAAAACACCCAAATTTAAAAAAGAAGCATTTATAGATGGTACTTACTAGAGATCTTAGAACACAAGAATACTTCTAATAATGAAAAGTCTTTTCTTTCCTGGAATTCTGTATAGTTTAGTCATTGCTATTATAGGTGACTTGAACAATTGGAAAGACTCCTAAGCATGACCAATTGGAACCAGGTCGTGAGCAGATTTGGTCAATAATCTCCATGAAACTGACTGGGACATCATCATCCAGTTTTACATAATATGCACTGCAGTTATGAAATCAGATGAAGGTGGGGTGCCTGGGCTGCTCATTTGGTTAAGCTTCTGCCTTTGGCTCAGGTCATGATCCCAGGGTCCTGAGATGGAGCCCGCTCCTCCCTCTCCCTCTGCCACTCCCCCAGCTTGTGCTCTCTCTCACTCTCTCTCTCAAATAAATAAATAAAATCTATAAAATCAGATAAAGGCAATGGGCCTACAGACCAATATCTCTAGTCACACTTTTTAATTACAAACTTTACCTACTCTTAAGCCTCTTTACTCTATAACTGCACAAACTTCCAGTTTCAAACTCAGACCATCTCTGTCACCCACAAATAGATCTTACTATATACTGAGTGCCAATATTTAGCAAACCTAAGTAGTTGTGCATAACACTTGCTCCAAGTTTCGTAAGGTTACTTGACCTTGATCTTGGAATTTAGCCTA
>NW_027687389.1:0-364 GCF_054177405.1 Leptonychotes weddellii | reverse complement strand
TGCCAGTTCCCGCTCCCATTCTCTGCCCTGCTATGTACCCCAAGAGGTCTCTTCCCTTGGCACAGCCTCTCCTAGACCCCCTTGCCAGCTGGCTTCCAATTGGCTCACGCCACTAGGAAGTAATGGCAGGAGATCACAGGATGGGAGGTGAGAAAAGCCAGAGGATTTCTCCCTGCTTCTCTCCCTGGCTTCTGACTGTGTCTGCCTGTCTACAGCTTCCTCTACACTTGCAGCTCTCCATGGACTCCAACGACAACAATCCCTCCCACAGGTGGTAATGACCTCCCGTGACTGCTAGTCTCCATCCCCGGATTGCTCCTTTAGCCCCGACCACATCTCTGCAATTAGTTTTGTCACCAGAGTC
>NW_027687388.1:0-364 GCF_054177405.1 Leptonychotes weddellii | reverse complement strand
TGCCAGTTCCCGCTCCCATTCTCTGCCCTGCTATGTACCCCAAGAGGTCTCTTCCCTTGGCACAGCCTCTCCTAGACCCCCTTGCCAGCTGGCTTCCAATTGGCTCACGCCACTAGGAAGTAATGGCAGGAGATCACAGGATGGGAGGTGAGAAAAGCCAGAGGCTTTCTCCCTGCTTCTCTCCCTGGCTTCTGACTGTGTCTGCCTGTCTACAGCTTCCTCTACACTTGCAGCTCTCCATGGACTCCAACGACAACAATCCCTCCCACAGGTGGTAATGACCTCCCGTGACTGCTAGTCTCCATCCCCGGATTGCTCCTTTAGCCCCGACCACATCTCTGCAATTAGTTTTGTCACCAGAGTC
>NW_027687387.1:0-364 GCF_054177405.1 Leptonychotes weddellii | reverse complement strand
GCTCCCTACAAGGGCACCACGGACACAGATGTGGACCTCCACGGGCAGGTCTCCCTCGTGCCTGGGCCACGCAGGCGGACCCAGGAGGCGTGGGCGGTCCGGGTCAGGAGGCCCTGTGGCTCATCACTCCCGCCCCGCTCTGGGCCGGCCGCTGCCCCAGCTATGGTGGCATGGCCCGGTTAGCAGCCCCTCCGTGCACGCCATCCGCTCTGCCCGTGGAGACCCTGACCCGAGATAGTCTGACTGCTCCCCTTCACCTGGTGTAGTTCAGACCCAGATGCTCCTGAGAGCTCTGCTGCTCATCCTTTATCGGTGGGCTGCCTATTTCAGACTTTCTCCTTCCCCCCACACATTCCCCTCCCTC
>NW_027687386.1:0-364 GCF_054177405.1 Leptonychotes weddellii | reverse complement strand
TCATAGAATGCATTTGGAATCTTTCCTTCAAGAGGTCACCTTTTCTATATGCTTTGTTCATTAATGTAGCCTGAGCAGAAAGGATGGTGACTAGCTCAGTGAATATTTGTTAAACGAATGAGTCCAAATATTCAAACCTAGGCTCTGCTGTTATTTAACTTATTTTACATTAATTACCAGATGAATATTTTTTTTTTTTTCCAAGGGTATGAATCTCATTTATTTAAAACAGTATTTCTCACCTTTCTCAAACTGAAGACTGCAAAAAATAAAAGCAGTGCTTTATTGAGCTGTCATTCACCCCAGAGCAGTGCCGCTGTGTCCCCACGCTGTGACCCCTGCGCCCACGAAACTGCAGCTCACG
>NW_027687385.1:0-364 GCF_054177405.1 Leptonychotes weddellii | reverse complement strand
CCCTGAGATCATGACCTGAACCAAAGGCAGATGCTTAACCAACTGAGCCACCCAGGCGACCCTATTTTTTTTAGAGGGGGAGAGGGAGAGCAGAAGACTCCCCACTGAGCCCAAGGTGCAGCTTGAAGTCACAACCCTGAGACCACAACCTGAACCAAAATCAAGAATCGGATGCCCCTCTCAATTGTTTCTTTTTAAACATTTAGTTAACCATTTTTTTTTGTAACTACATTTTTACTACCTGGTTTTTATGTCATAAAATATTTAGTAACCTTTTTATATAGTTACTGGATAATAAGATGCTAGAATTCTTGGGGCGCCTGGGTGGCTCAGTCGTTAAGCGTCTGCCTTCGGCTCAGGTCAT
>NW_027687384.1:0-364 GCF_054177405.1 Leptonychotes weddellii | reverse complement strand
ATTGATCACTTACTCTTCCCCTTGGCATCAGGCTAAGCTTTGCTGAGGGAACAAAGGAATGAAAACCTACAACCCTGTTTCTTAGAAGCTTATCCTCTCATTAGTGAGGCAGGATTTGGCACACACAATATTTTCTGATGTAAGACGGGCAATATTTATATAATGGACAAAATGATAAAATTGACAAAAAATACCACTTGGTTCTGGCTGAGATTTTAATATCGTTTTGCTTAAAGCTGCTAAACAAGGATAGATTTTTCAAGTTGAAAGGGACAATGGACATCCTCTAGAACCATTCTCCTCTCCCGCCACACCAATATTAGTTTCAACAAGTAGGGGAACTACCTCTTTGAGTAGTCTTATT
>NW_027687383.1:0-364 GCF_054177405.1 Leptonychotes weddellii | reverse complement strand
ATTGATCACTTACTCTTCCCCTTGGCATCAGGCTAAGCTTTGCTGAGGGAACAAAGGAATGAAAACCTACAACCCTGTTTCTTAGAAGCTTATCCTCTCATTAGTGAGGCAGGATTTGGCACACACAATATTTTCTGATGTAAGACGGGCAATATTTATATAATTGACAAAATGATAAAATTGACAAAAAATACCACTTGGTTCTGGCTGAGATTTTAATATCGTTTTGCTTAAAGCTGCTAAACAAGGATAGATTTTTCAAGTTGAAAGGGACAATGGACATCCTCTAGAACCATTCTCCTCTCCCGCCACACCAATATTAGTTTCAACAAGTAGGGGAACTACCTCTTTGAGTAGTCTTATT
>NW_027687382.1:0-364 GCF_054177405.1 Leptonychotes weddellii | reverse complement strand
TGGGCTGCAAGGGTGGTTCAACATCTGCAAATCAATCAATGTGATACAATATATTAATAAAAGAAAGAACAAGAACCATATGATCCTCTCAAGAGATGCTGAAAAACAATTTGATAAAGTAGCATCCTTTCTTCATTAAAACTCTTCAGAGTATAGGGATAGAGGGTACATACGTCAATATCATAAAAGCCATCTATGAAAAGCCCACAGCGAATATCATTCTCAATGGGGAAAAACTGAGAGCTTTTCCCCTAAGGTCAGGAACACGGCAGGGATGTCCACTATCACCACTGCTACTTAACATAGTACTAGAAGTCCTAGCCACAGCAATCAGACAACAAAAAGAAATAAAAGGCATCCAAAT
>NW_027687381.1:0-364 GCF_054177405.1 Leptonychotes weddellii | reverse complement strand
GAGACATGTGTCAAGCAGATCTGTCCCAGTTGCCACAATCTGAAGAAGAAGCACCCCAACCAGCCTACAGAATTCTAGGGAGAAGCAGAGCTGCCCAGCCAAGCTCCTCACAGGCCACCTATACCCCAGTGAATCTACAAAGAAGTGAATATTTTAAGTCACTTACTTTTGGGGTGAGTTTTTTTTTTATGCAGCAACAGTAAACCAAAACAGTCTATGTTATTAGAGTATATCTTGTGTTCCATGATGGAATTGCAAAATGTTTTTCATATATATTCTTTACAGATTTCCTTCCAAGTATATTCCCAAGTTTTTGCTTATACATTGTTACTTTGAATGAAATATTCACCATTGCATTTTTTTT
>NW_027687380.1:0-364 GCF_054177405.1 Leptonychotes weddellii | reverse complement strand
TATTTGCTTAAAGATCTTATTTATTTATTTTAGAGAGAGGGTGCCAGCAAGTGGGGGAGGAGCAGAGGGAGAGAGAATCTTAAGCAGACTCCTCACTGAGCACAGAGCCCAGTGCAAGGCTTGATTTCTCAACCCTGAGATCATGACCCGAGCCAAAATCAAGAGTGGGACGCTTAACTGACTGAGTCACCCAGGCGCCCCCTACTTTTATTTTTTTAATTAAAGTTTAAGATGTTTCTCATCTTGGTGAAATTTTATTAAATTTTAGCAGGGTTGTTTTTATCTTTTTTATCTTATACACAAAAGTTCTTACTGAAAGTAAACTAATGGTAAGCCAATCTTTAATTATGTCTTTATAGACTAT
>NW_027687379.1:0-7079 GCF_054177405.1 Leptonychotes weddellii | reverse complement strand
GATACCTGGGAGCTCTGCCGCACTCAGGCACCCTGGTCTTTCTGTGACCCCGAGGGTCCTGAGACCACACTGTCCCGGAGGGTTCCACCCCCCGCTTAGCCACCAGAGTGACGTCCCTCAGCGAAGCAGACTTTTAAAAGTTCCGATTTTGTGCTCTGTGGTTCTATCACTTGCCAGAAGTGGCCTACGGAGGCCCCTTCCCCGCCGTCTATCCTCCCGAATATCGCCTCGGATTCACTTCTCCGCACGTCCTACCTTCCAGAAAGTGGTCGCTTTTCTGTTCAGAGAGTTGTTGCCATTCTTTTCTTCGATCTCCTGTTGAGTTCGTAGGTGTTCAGAATGGTTTGATCCCTATCCAGCTGAATTCCTGAGACCAGAAGAAATCCAGGTCTCCTACTCCTCCGCCATCTTGCTCCGCCTCCAGAAATAGGCTTTTAAAAAAATGGTAAGGCAATGAAAGGTGACTATATAAATTTAAGTAATGGAGTTATAAAAAAAAAAATCAGATATAAATTACTTATAATTCCTCCATAATCACATTTATGCATTTTGTTGTTTCTCCTTCCAGATTTTTGTCCTTATTGTCTCCACGTGTGCCTGCACAGATGCAAACACACATGCTCAAAAACACAATAAAAAACATGTAGAATTGTATTATGTTCATTTTCCATGTTAATAACTATGGCTTTTCATAAACATGAGCTTGTAACTATTGTGATGTTTTTCTTTTTTTAAGATTTTATTTATTTATTTGACAGAGAGACACAGTGAGAGAGGAAACACAAGCAGAGGGAGTGAGAGAGGGAGAAGCAGCCTTCCTACGGAGCATGGAGCCCAACATGGGGCTCGATCCCAGGACCCTGGGATCATGACCTGAGCTGAAGGCAGACGCCTAACGACTGAGCCACCCAGGTGCCCCTTGTGATGTTTTTCTAACCTAGTGATTTGGTGAGCAATTGAAGGAGGTAAAATGACTAGGATGAAATGAAAACAAGAGCAAAGCCAATGCAAATTTGCAAAAAATGACACATTGTGAGTGCCTAATGATTGCTGAAAACTATTTGCAAGGTTCCACGGAAGCCTACTATTTCCTCCTCTGAAAGACTGATGTTTTCCATAAGAGTTTGGAAATTGACACAGATGACTTGAGGATGTCTGGTCGGCCCGAACTAAAGAGACTTCCCTCTTCTAAAGAGGCCTTGGTCACAGCTCAAAAATCCTTTGGGCCAGCAGTGTTTATTTGAACATGGTTTCAAAGGTAGGAAGGAAGAAGATGGAAGGAAAACCCAAAAGTGCTTATTTAAGTTGACGATTTATTTGGAGAAAGCAAGTTTCATATCCAAGCCAACCTAGAGTTGTTCCCAAAGTCAACTGTTAAAAGAGCCAGAGCAAACATGCAGACCAAGTCTGCCAGGGTGCCATTGTCTGTCAGGGAATCTAGCTTTGGGAAGGACATGAAGAACACTTTCTGGCTCAAGCCTCCCCTTTTACTGGACTTAATTCCTCATAGCACTAGAGTCTCCACGTGTCTGTGGGCTGGAGGCCTTGCTCATAAGGAGACTGTGTTTGCAGAATCGATGAGAGGAAAGGCAACTGACAATCTCAACCAGAGGCCCATTTTAAGGACTCTCCCAGCACGGGCATGCTGAGTGAGTGTGGCTCCTTCAAAATAAGGCCTGGGCTGGAGTGCTGTCTTGTTCTACTTGGACACCACTGCTCAGAACAGCCTTGGAATTCTTCTTTGCAAACTTTCTTTAGAGGCCCACAAGAAAAATCCAATTCATTTTTTTATAGTACCCCCTGAGAGATATATATAGATAGATATTGCCATGAGGATCTTATTTAGAATTCAAAAAAAACTAGGCTTGGAGTTGGACAAATCTGTGTATGAATTCCAATTTATCTACTTCATAGCTGTGTGACCTTGGTTAAGGCACACACTCTCCAAATTTCTTAATTCCCTTATCTATAGAGGATCCCGATTCTTACTTACTTCCATCATATATCATGTGGGAAATTACCTTTATGCCATGGCCACCTCCAAGGTCACTACCAGGCTAACTGGTACTTCCTACCAGAGGCCATGGAACAGAGTCACGCACTAACCAAATTAAGACACTCAAATCACACATATTATAAAATAAGTTTAAAACACACAGTGAGAAGCAAGGGTGTGGGGGGGAGATTAGCGCTCTAAGATAGGGTATGAACACCATCCAAATCCTGGGATAGACTGTGTTCATCTATCCCATCTCTCTCTCTCTCCCTGCCACATCAGCCTTCCCCACTGATGGTTTGGTTACAGGACCAGAGTTGAGGTTTGGGCTAAGGGGCCCGCAGATGGAAAGGGCCCCAGCTGAGAACACACACTTGCTGTACTTGCAGAGATGCAGGCCACTAGCTGTAGCTTGCCAACTCGTCTACTGAAAAGCTATGAGTCGTGGCCTGGAGGTGGCAGAGGATACATGGAGTCAGAATGGGTGTCATTAACTATGTGGCTGAATTACAGCCTCGTAAATATTGTTTGCTTGTGTATATTTTGTGTACCTGGAACATTTAGTGCCTCAGGTCTCATGCGTACTTTTATATCACTGATATTTAGTGCACAGGTGTTTCATGACTATTTCGTGCCTCATAAATATGAGGTATCTCTTGGCCCTTTCAATCTGTGTTAAATATACACATGCCATAGTTTCTACATATTTTACGAATTTTATTTATCTAACTTTTTTTCTTTTTCTCTTTTGCAGAATTGTATATTTTCAAGCAAAACAACAAATACACATTATAGCATTCTATTGGAAGGCTCCAGCGAGAAAGCACTTCGTACACTGCAAAGTCCTATACAATTTTAAGGGATCATTATTCTTCCTTATTACCATTATGACTATTAAAAAAAATTAGGGGCGCCTGGGTGGCTCAGTCAGTTAAGCATCTGCCTTTAGCTCAGGTCATGATCCCAGGGTCCTGGGATCGAGTCCCATGTTGGGCTCCCAGCTCGGTGGGGAGCCTGCTTCTCCCTCTGACTCTGCTGCTCTCCCTGCTTGTGTTCTCTCTCTCTCTTTCAAAGAAATAAATAAAATCTTAAAAAAGAAATTAAACC
Source organism: Leptonychotes weddellii (assembly GCF_054177405.1). NCBI lineage: Eukaryota > Metazoa > Chordata > Mammalia > Carnivora > Phocidae > Leptonychotes > Leptonychotes weddellii. The sequence continues at coordinate 3,976 of NW_027687379.1, read as the reverse complement.
TATCTTCCAAGGGTAAAGAGGAGGCAGTTTAACCTAAGGACCAAGAACTGTCAACTTTGCCAGTAATTGACTTTGCTAACCTTTGTTAGGGGTCAGTGTGTAACCTCCCTAAGATTTTTTCTCATCTGTAAAATGGGGATAACAGTAGCTATTTTTATAGCACTATCATGAAGATCAAATGAGATAATGTGTGGAAAACACTCGGGAAATTGCTTGGCCCATAAGAATGGTGATACCTAACCTTTATCAAATGCTGACTCTACCTGGCACTCTCTGATTATACAATTATATAAGTATGATTATTGGTCCCCATTTTACAGATGACGATTTTAAGACAGAACCAGAATTCAAGCCCAGGCAACCTCACTACAAGCCCACGTTCTTAACCATTTTGCAACACTAACTCTTACACAATTAGTACTCAATACATGTTGCAGTAACATATTAATTAGATTGCCCACAAGAGCAGATATTCAATATCACATGCTAAGTAAATGCCACTGCTATTGATATTCTGAATTGACTCTCAACTACAACTCTACCTTTTACCTAATTAGAGAGATTGGAAAACTATACATGACATTTTTCCAGAATCCTTTGCAGCTTGGGTTATAGATATAAATTCTGCTTTACAATTAGATGCATTTGTGAATAACATGGAAGGCAGAATGAGGGAAGCCATCATCCTGCTGCTAAGGCTGCTGGCAAATAAGGTGTAGTGGGCAGACTCTCAGGTAACCCCATGACCCCCCTTCCCTGGAGTATGGGTGGTGGGACCTTCCAACCAACAGAATATGGCAAAGTGATGGGATTATGTCTATATGATTATGTTGTATGAGACTGCAGCATCCATCTTCCCAGGAGACACTCTCCTGCTTGCTTTGAAGAAGCAAATGGTCATGTAGCAAGGGGTTAAGAATGGCTTCTATCTAATAACCAGCAGGACCTGAGGCCCTTCCTCTGACATCCTGGAAAGAACTAAATACTGCCACAATCAGGTGAGCTTGGGAAAAGATCCTTCCCCAGTCAGGAGCCAGATGGGACTGCAGCCCCAGTCAACACCGTGATGGTGGCTTCATGAGGCATGACTCAGAGTATCCATCTAAGCTGTGCCTGGATTCCTGACCGCAGAAACTGTGAGATAATAAATGCCTGTTTTCAGCCACTAGGTTTGTGGTGAAATTGTCATGCAGCAATACAAAACTAACACACAGGATTATAGCGACTGAAGGTGGGCGTGGCAGCTACAGTGGACTGAATGCCCTTGAATTCAGTGGTCCAGGCCTGGCCCTTGACATTCACTCTTTCAGCACTTCTGGCAATTTTGTATTTCCCTAACTGCCTGCATTAAATCACTTTCTTCTTGAATTATTGAAAGTGATTTCTGCTTCCTGCACTGAATCACCTTGCTTCAAAGCCATGGCCCATCTATCCCAATATTTAATTCTGTTGGTGACCCAAAACATTTTAGAGGAGAACAGAGTAGCTTCCTTTCAAACTGTTAAGGGAAAAGGGAAATGATTATAATTGAGCAATGCTATTTCTTTGAATAGCGACAACAATTCTTTAAAGAAGACAATATTAATCCCACTTTATAATAGAGAAAACTTAAGTTTAGACCCCAAGTGATTATCCAAGATAACACAGTTTGTGACTAGCACACCTATCATGTAATTCTAGGTCTAATGGACACCTGACTGCACATTCTTTCCACTGAACCAAGCTGTTAAGAATTTCCTGGGTTCCTATATGTCCTTACACTCATTCCTCAAAATTCAATTGCATATCTACCATGTGTGCAGAGCTGTGCTAAGCACAGGGCCCATTTAGGGCCTTGACCTGGTGGAGCTCACAGTCCACTAGGGCAGATAAATGAGAAAATGTACCATTACAAAGCAGTACATCAAGTCCCATGATGGAGGCTGGCATAGGATACAGAGGGGACAGTGAAGAGGAACATCAAGTAACCCAACATGGGCGTCAGAGAAGGCTTCCAGGAGAAAGGGGCTCATGGTGGCATGGAATAGTCCCCTCTGCAGGTTCCTTCAAGGATCCCTAACATAGTGGTAGAAAATCTTGAGCAATGTTAACAGGCAGGGACACTTGCATTAATGATCGTGTGACTTGGGGAGACCTCTGGCAGCCTTGACCAGACACAGAGCTGACCCTCCCTGGAGACCCCACACTTGTTCTCCAAGGCCTGCTGGTTGTCATGCTCCAGCAGGCCACAGCCTTGTTTTATTTAGTTGTTTGCTCTTTGGAATGAATATGTTTCTCATTAATTGTGGTTTTCAAAAAATTTAAAGCTTTTGATTTAGTCTAAAGATAGATCTAGCTAACTTTCTTTAAGCTTACCCAGCTGTCCCAACAATATTTGAGAGTTTAATTCTCAGGCAGAACTTAGATTAAGGTGGATGCAAGAATATAAAAGCTTTAAGGGCCCATGGGCAATTTTTTTGAACCCTTCTAAGCCTCCATTTGGGTTACCAATAATTCCTACTTGTGAGTGTGACTGTTTATGCGGACAGAATACTATAACATGAATGATCCTGTCCCTAGTGTGCTTGCCCTTGACAATGTTCCATACCCTTTCCCTGCTTGACTATGCACAGCTTGGGCTGCAGCCTATATTCCCGACTCCCATATCAGCTGGCTTCCCTCAGGTGTGATCGGTGGGACATGCTGGTAGAAGATTATAGAGTGGGAGGAACACAGAGGCAGGGGTGCTCCTCCTCCTTCCCTCTTTGGGTGAATCTCTAGAGAGCGGCTCCTGCAGGAGGCGGTCTGGTTTCAGTGAGTGAGGCCAGCATTCTGGCCCCAGGAACACCCTTCTCCCCTTTAGACAAAGATGCCAGCCACTTCCTGCTGAGGCTGACCTCTGAGCTGCCTCATCCTCTCCTGCTTGGTTTTTCCCATCTTGTGTCTTCTCCATAGCCATTATCTGGTCTTAGATTCTCTCTGTTTTGAATCCTTGGGGAAGTTCTATTTTCTGGTTGGACTCTGACTACTGTGGTGATTGAAATGTGCTTGCCCAATGGGATCTATTTTCTCAGTGAATGATTAGGCAAGATATCAAGTGAAAGGAGGGTAGTAGAGCTTACTATGGAGAAGACTGGTTATCGACGTTGGGGTTTCTTAACCCAATGTCTACAATAGGTGCTCAACAAATGTGGCCATGACAGGAGGATTGTTCCCTTTCTGTTTACGGAGAGTATAATGGGAAACATGCTCATGACTGGAACAGAAGGGTAGAAAATCTAATGCTTTCTGCTGACAGTTGACAACTTCCTCCAGTGCCCTGGAGCCTGGGTCCACCTACTGGGAAGAGCAGGCCCAGCCTCCCAGCACCCAGGCTGTAACCACTGGATGGCCTGGGAGGGCTGGTCCCTCTGCACACAGAGTCCCCCTAATGAACGGATTTTTCCACCCCCACAATCTGGGGTGAGAGCTCCTCCTCCTCACCCTAAGAACAGAGGAACAATGTTTCAAGAATTTTTGCCACAGCTATTCAACCAAGATCTTGTTTTCACATTCCTGCTGACAGCTTTGCAGGGCCACACCAATCTGTTGTTTATGGCCCGTGGCCATCTTACTTTCATTCCCAGTAAAACCCAAGTCAGAGGCCATCCAGAACCCATCCCACCCAGAAGCAGAAAGAGGTCAACACGGTCTGTGCCCCTGGGAAGGAGACTGGACAGTCACTGGATGAGCTCCTGGCACAAGGGAGGGGGGACAAGAGGTGAGGTTCACGCATCTTTATAACCAAGTGCCCGGATGGTGCCCGGTACCTTGGGAATGAAGGAGCGCAAACGCAGTCCCAAGATGCAGACTCTGGGGAGCAAGATGGCGGAGGAATAGGAGACCTGGATTTCGTCTCCTCTCAGGAATTCAGCTGGATAGGGATCAAACCATTCTGAACACCTACAAACTCAACAGGAGATCGAAGAAAGGAATAGCAACAACTCTCTGAACAGAA
>NW_027687378.1:0-364 GCF_054177405.1 Leptonychotes weddellii | reverse complement strand
GTGTCTGAGTGGCTCAGTAGGTTAAGCATCTACCTTCGGCTCAGGTCATGATCCCGGGGTCCTGGGATCGAGCCCCACATTGGGTTCCCTGCTCCGCGGGAAGCCTGCTTCTCCCTCTCCCACTCCCCCTGCTTGTGTATCTGCTCTCGCTATCTCTCTCTCTGAGAAATAAATAAATAAATAAAAACCTTTTAAAAATAAATAAATAAATAAAACCTTTAAAAAATAAATAAATAAAAGACAACCTACTAAATGGGAGAAGATATCTGAAAATGACATATCTGATAAAGGGTTAGTATCCAAAATATATAAAAAACTGGGGCGCCTGGGTGGCTCAGTTGGTTGTGTCAAACTCTTGATTTTG
>NW_027687377.1:0-364 GCF_054177405.1 Leptonychotes weddellii | reverse complement strand
GAAAATTGTTCATTTGAAAAATTGGTTTGTTCTAAGCATTTCTTGGGATATTTTATTCAATGTTTAATCTGTCGTCTTTCCTCTCAGTTCACTAGTACCTTCCATCTTATCTAATTGATAAGAACCTGCATATTTTCCTGTTCTTTAACTTTCTGAGGGGTGCTATGTCAGAGTGAGCACAACCCACTTTCACTCATCAGTGCTCCCCAGTTATATCTCCACATGCTGCTTCATGTTAGAGATAGTTCATGAGCTACAGACATTTTCAATCAGTCTATAAACTCAAGATTGGAAACTGCAATTTATTTATCTTTGGGTCAGTCTTGTAAATAATTAGCTCTCATTAAATATTGTAGAATTGAGT
>NW_027687376.1:0-364 GCF_054177405.1 Leptonychotes weddellii | reverse complement strand
TAAAAAATTTAAAAAGAAACAATAACAATTAACAAACACTAAATGCATATAATCTGCCACTGGATTATGTCAGAACAATGAGAGATACGTCCTTGGTTCAGCTTCCCTAATGGATGCTGTTTCTGGAATATTCTTTGACACAATGTCATCGACTTTTTTTTTTTTTTTTTTTTTTTTAAAGATTTTATTTATTTATTTGACACAGAGAGAGACAGTGAGAGAGGGAACACAAGCAGGAGGAGTGAGAGAGGGAGAAGCAGGCTTCCCGCCGAGCAGGGAGCCCGATGCGGGGCTCGATCCCAGGACCCTGAGATCATGACCTGAGCCGAAGGCAGTCGCTTAACCAACTGAGCCACCCAGGCGC
>NW_027687375.1:0-364 GCF_054177405.1 Leptonychotes weddellii | reverse complement strand
TGCTCTCCCAGAAATGGAATCTTAAATCAGTCAGTCAGGAATCCCCTGATCAGCACTAGTTACGTCATCTGCCTGACAGACCTCTGCTGTGCCCTAAAGGAAAGCGACCTTGCAATAACCAACCTGCTTTTTTGCTTGTAAAGTAACGTCTTTGTGCCCCTCGGAGCTCCTTTCTGTCTGCTAGATTGGAGGTTGCGCCATTCGATTAAATTTTTGTCCACATAAACTCTTGAAACTGTAATATGCCTCAAGTTTATCTTTTCATGGTTACGGAGACAGAAGAGGGAACCCAAGGAGCCCAGGAGCGACGAGCAACCAGACGCGGGTACCTGTGGAGCCCCTCGAGCTCGCGGCTTCTCGCGGC
>NW_027687374.1:0-364 GCF_054177405.1 Leptonychotes weddellii | reverse complement strand
TTATCTTTGCATTTCCCCTATGAGGCTTGTGTTTAATGTCCCTTAGGCTGCTTTGAGGGTTGGCTTTGTCCAGTGGTGTGGTTTCTCCCAAATCTTATGACTACACATTTTAAGTCCTGTGACATAGTGACTTGCTTCTGTTGCCTCTTGTGGAATTGCAAAGGTCTGGGAAATCTGGCTTCTGGGGATGATTTCCCTCTGGTCCTCATATTGGTTTTCAGTGAATCAAAGAGCCCTTAAGTGAAAGGTTCAAAAATCAGTGTTAACATTTCAAAAATCTGCGTTTCTAGAGCATAGTTCTCACCTTTGAATGTAACTTAGGAAACTTGGGGAGCTTTAGCAATCTTGAGGCCCACATTGCGCC
>NW_027687373.1:0-364 GCF_054177405.1 Leptonychotes weddellii | reverse complement strand
TGGATACTGGTTCCAGCTGGGTCAGATCAGCTGGGTCAGATCAGCTGGGTAGAGGCAAGGACTAGCATTAATGGAGCCTGATTGTATCAGGAGTCTAATACACTTGAAATAAGCTTAAGTTGAAAATATAGCTAAAGAGTTTCTTTCCTGAGTTGACATAGAATCTAAGTGGGAAGTCAGAGGGCCAGAAAAGTATTCACAAGACAAAATTGAATGTTGTTTATAGCTTTCAAGTATGGCTTGCCTCATTTTATTCAAGCAGTTGAATAAATCAGGCAAATTACATCATGACCTCAGTGTGAGATGTCATGATTTAGAGCTCTGCTTATGTGATAGTTGCAACCAAAGTTTTGGGCTGAGCGTA
>NW_027687372.1:0-364 GCF_054177405.1 Leptonychotes weddellii | reverse complement strand
TAATTACACTGAGAATAGTGTCTTTCAAGTCTCCACAGGACCATATTGCTTTCAGCTTCCTAGTGAGACACTAAAGAGGTTTCCAGTACTTTTCTGGTAAATTATAGACAAGGATTGCATTTTGGAATTATCGGGGAAGCTTTAAAATATGCTGGCTGGGTCTCATCCCCATAGATTTAATTGGTCTGAGGTGCATCCTGCATGCTAGGACTGTTACAGCTGCCCAGGAGATTCTAACGTGTAGCCACGTTGCATATCACAGAGCAAAGTTGTGGACCAAAGAAGGATGGATGCGGGGAGAAACTGTTTTTCAAATTATTTTGTCAGTTGTGAATTCTATTTGCTATGCTGTTCTTAGTGCAAC
>NW_027687371.1:0-364 GCF_054177405.1 Leptonychotes weddellii | reverse complement strand
TTCGTTAAGCACCTGCCTTCAGCTCAGGTCATGATCCCAGGGTCCTGGGATGGAGCCCCACATCCAGCTCCCTGCTCAGTGGGGAGCCTGCTTCTCCCTCTCCTCCCGGCTTGTGCTCTCTTGCTATCATTGTCTCTTTCTCTCAAATCAATAAATAAAATCTTAAAAAAAAAATAAAAACAATAAAATACTTAAGAATAAACTTAACCAAGGAGGTGAAATTCCCCTACTCTGAAAAATATACAACATTGATGAAACCAATAAATGGAAAGGTATCCTGTGTTCATGGATTGGGAGAACTAATATTGCTAAAATGTCTATACTACCAAAAACCATCCATGGATTCAATATAATCGTGATTGAG
>NW_027687370.1:0-364 GCF_054177405.1 Leptonychotes weddellii | reverse complement strand
TTTGCTCACAGCTGAGCCAGCTATGGTTTCAGTAGTCCTTGTAAAGTGTCTTATTTGGAGGAAGAATCTTTGAGTTGGGTGACAGCAAATCAGTCTAATTAAGAGCCACACTGTAAAGAGCACAGTGGCTCGGCTACTAAATACGCTAAAGCTCAGCATTTTATTCACAGTCTGCTCTTTTCCTCTCTTTTTACTCTCATATGTTTTTTTAACACCTAGGACACCACTTTATTGTTTTTCTTAAAGGATTTTTTTCAAGATTTTATTTATTTATTTAAGAGAGAGTGTAAGCAAGAGAGAGAGCACGAGTGCGTGGTAGAGGAGCAGAGGGAGGAGCAGATTCCCTGCTGAGCAGGGAGCCTGA
>NW_027687369.1:0-364 GCF_054177405.1 Leptonychotes weddellii | reverse complement strand
GGTACAGTGTATTGAGATTATGAGACATTCTTTGATAATTTTTTAGTTTATTCGATAACATATAAGTGGTTTCCTATTTTCCAGTCCTTGTAAATGCTCTTCGTTTATCTGGCCATAGCATACTGGCCACAAAAGCTAACACATTATTTAATGGAATTGCTGAAAGTATGCTACACTGTTCCTTATTTTTAAAGCAACATTTAAATATTTCACAACTATTATCTGTCTATCAAAGTATAAAGTTTTTGTCTGTTCCTATTTTACTAAAAGATTTAGTATTAGTAGGTATTGAAGTGGAGTGCATTTAATTGGGATAATTGTAAGATTCTTTTTTCTCTTATCTATTGATTTTATATTTTCTTTT
>NW_027687368.1:0-7079 GCF_054177405.1 Leptonychotes weddellii | reverse complement strand
TTACTAAAAATTATTTTACATTTATTTTGGTCAAAGAAATGCAGTTTAAGTATTAATTAGTTCATATATTTCACCTATAAAAATGGCAAAGACAGAAAATATCAATTCAGAGTTAGTAAGTTTGTAGAAAAATAAACACCTGATAAATTGGTATCAAACTTCTTAAAGCAGTTTGACAATATCTGCTAAAATATTATCATTGTGTGTACTTTTAACACAGCAGTTAATTTAATTTTTTTTTATTTTTTTATTCTTATGTTAATCCCCATACATTACATCATTCATTTCTGAGTATTTTAATCATTGTTTCAATGAGAGTATTTTAGTTCACCAGAGTCAATGAATAGTTTGTTAAGTGAGAGGGAGACATGGGTAGGGAAGCAAGAAAAGTTTCATCAACAATCATTTACTCAGGTACTCAGTATATTTTTAAGCAAATTTTCTCCACTCATGAATTAATACAATCATGGAGAAAATCAATTAAAATGTTTAAATTACATTTTATGTTCCCCTCCTCCGTTTCGACTGTCAATAAGGGGGGGAAAGGAGTTAATTTCTGTTTTACTATGTCTCCACCTCCTATCCTTTTAGGGCTCTCCCATGAATTCTTTCTTTCAGACCAACCCATTCAACCTGAGCTAGCATTCGTAATAAAACATAGGTAAGTAAACTGACCTTTTCTAACCCCAGAACAAACAGAGATGTGCCAAGGTTTTAAAATCCAAGATACAGAACAAACAGAAAAAAAGGGTACAGAGCAGAGCCACAAATCTCTTAACGAAGTCAGTACTTAAATTAATGACCATAAGTCATAAGAGAGTAATTTAATATCAAACTTCAGAGTAAAAAATCTGGACCTTAAATCCAATGACTCAAGGGCAAATAGTATTAATGTAGATTAGAATCAGGTAAAACTGAAAAATCTGTTTTGCTTTAGCATTATCTCTTAGGAAATATCTATGTATCATGTATAGAACCAATTCAAAAAATCATGGTAAAATCAAGCTATGGGCCAAATTTTCTACTCAAGATTACAGATCAAATGTGAAAATGGTGGTTGTGTTGCATAAAGCTGGATCATCTTCCTATCCAGTTGTATCTCAGAGACCTGTTCTTCTGATCTGGAGACATAAACTTTACCACTGAGATATGTGCACACTGCTTTACAATTCAGAAAACTGCCAAGTCTTTGGGAAAAATACAGTGAAAACAAGTAGCTGAGTGGTAAGAACCTTTGTGTTTTTGTTTTTTTTTTTAAAGATTTTATTTATTTACTTGACAGAGAGAGACACAGCGAGAGAGGGAACACAGGCAGGGGGAGTGGGAGAGGGAGAAGCAGGCTTCCCATGGAGCAGGGAGCTGGACGCGGGCTCGATCCCGGGATCGTGACCTGAGCCAAAGGCAGACGCTTAAACATCTGAGCCACCCAGGTGCCCCAAGAACCTTTGTTTTTAATGTGAGAAATATTTCAAATGGCTCTAATCCAAATTCTTATACGTTATGCATGCCTCGCATCTTTCAAATTTAACCCAAGCTTTTCCTAAGCTGCCAAAGGCAAACTAAACTCTTTTGTTCATTGAAGGAAACACTTATTTTCTGGTAACTTTTTTGCCTGAGAGAGTGAGGATGACATTTACTCTGCACTGAAGCTTAGCCCATCACACCGGAGTCGGAACACTCCAGTATGATCTGAGCATGCCCACACAGTCAAAGAGTGCTCTGTACATTCTGCCCAAATAGCTATGGGCAAAATGAACAACTAGGAAACACATAACATGCTTCTTGATTATTGCAACCTCACACAAGTCAGTCCAAAAATAGCAAATGCCCGTGGCTGAGATCTACTGCTGAAAAATGCTGAGTTTCAGCAGCTCAAAGAATTTCCTGGGTCTATCTTTTTAACCGGCCCCCACTTAAAGCTGTTGAATTATAGGATTAAGGAAGAGATTAAAAAAAAAAAAAAGACAGATACACACACAGATACAACATACGGTTTCCGAGGAAAGTGAGGGTTCCATGCTTGTAAGGGAGAAAGAGGAATATGCCGAATAACCCTCAGGTTTCTCCCAGATTTGAACATGCTGTACTGTGGCATGAGGTCAGCAGAGACTGACTCTAGCCCTGTGAGGCTGAATTCTACCCTGACAAAGCAGTATCACTGTAATATGAAGCAAAAGGATCCAGGGCATGTTGGCAGCTGTACAGAGTGGCTGTTCTAGAAAGTAATGGCAATTCCAAAACAAGAGATCTATGCTGTCACATGAGATAATCTTCAGCCCAGTTAAGCAATAAGCACCAAAAATACCTGAAGCCTAAACACAGGCAGCTCAAAATATTAAAAGGTAGGAAAGAATTTTTCTCCTTGAAACTGGAGGAGATAAACAGGAAGTGGGAAATTTGAAAAGCTATTGGTTAATTTGATTTGTATCACTAATAATATATTGATTTTGATCTGAGCTGAGGCACAGTTTCTGGATACTGTGACCTAGGTGAGAAGCCCCAAACCTTCTCTGTAATTTTACAACAGAGCAGGGAAAACGTCCTGAAAATATATCTTTGGTAATGGATATATGCCAGAACTGAAGATCAGGTAAATAACCTTGGGGCGCCTGGGTGGCTCAGTCGTTAAGCATCTGCCTTTGGCTCAGGTCATGATCCCAGGGTCCTAGGATCGAGCCCTGCATAGAGCCCCCCATCTGGCTCCCTGTTCCCTGGTTGGCGGGAGGCCTGCTTCTCCCTCTCCCATGCCCCCTGCTTGTGTTCCCTCTGTCACTCTGTCAAATAAATAAATAAAATTAAAAAAAAAAAAAAGGTAAATAACCTCATTTCTCACACATACCCAGAAGGCAAAAGTTGCTACAGACCTAAGGCACATTACTGTTCTTTTTAGGTCATCAAAAATCTATACAATTGGTTAGAATGGTTAGAAATTCTTCCCTGAGGGCGCCTGGGTGGCTCAGTTGGTTAAGCGACTGCCTTCAGCTCAGGTCATGATCCTGGAGTCCCGGGATCGAGTCCCACATCAGGCTCCCTGCTCAGCAGGGAGTCTGCTTCTCCCTCTGACCCTCCTCCCTCTCATGCTCTCTGTCTCTCTCTCATTGTCTCTCTCGCAAATAAATAAAATCTTAAAAAAAAAAATTAAAAAAAAAAAAATTCTTCCCTGAAATAAGGGGAACACTAAAAAAGTCTTATTCAGGAAAAGGATCCAAAACATGGTATTTCTGTCAAGAGAAAATACGAGGAAATGCACATATAATCCTTTAAATTTTGTGGTCTCCCTTACATTATGAAAGTTCTACTCCAGACCAGAAGTGACCCAATTGTTTAATAAATAAAATTTAGCCAGGAAACGGCAGTAAACACAGGACACAGAGACAAAACAAAACAGTATGAAAGCACCACCACAAGGTAAATTAAGTTTTTCAACAGTTCAGTATTAGCATAGAGTAAATGAAGTTAGAATTTAATTTTTTTAAAGTAGGCTCCATGCCCAGCGTGGGGCTTGAACTCACAATCCTGAGATCAAGAGTCACATGCTCTATTGACTGACCCAGCCAGGTACCCCATGAAGTTTAAAATTTTAAATAAGTTGAAAATTTACCCTACGTCGTACTACCACTTAAAAAAAAAGTCTTTCGGGGCGCGTGGGTGGCTCAGTTGTTAAGCGTCTGGCTTTGGCTCGGATCATGATCCCAGGGTCCTGGGATCGAGCCCCGCATCGGGCTCCCTGCTCCACGGGAAGCCTGATTCTCCCTCATCCACTGCCCCCTGCTTGTGTTCCCTCTCTCGCTGTGTCTCTGTCAATAAATAAATAAAATCTTAAAAAAAAAAAAAAAAAAAGTCTTTCAAAGCTGTTACTTACATGAAAAAGTCCAAACACCCAGGTATGTCACGTAATGATCTTGATGATAAGGCCTCCGCCTGCTTTTCCCATTCTCTCTCCTCTGTGTTCCATTCATTGAACTACCCATTACGGCCATTTTACAGGAATAGAAATGCAAAAGTAGGAAGGTTAACAACCTGCTCAGAGTTAAATGGCTGGGATTTAAACCATACTGTACAATTCTCACTCCACACTCTTACCTACTACGTAGTTATGACTACAATAAGAATTCCATTTTTAAGGAATCAGTAGCAATAGAACATGAGCACCCACAATGACATGTTCAGAAAATGAGAGAAAAGTGAGTCACTATAGGTTGGAGAAAAGCTTCAAAGAGGTAGAACTTAAGCTGAGCTGTTCATTCAAATATTTGAGGCACTGTTCTGGAGAAGCATCAAAGAACAAACATATTCTGCCTACATGCTAGCTGGGGAAGAGAGCCAATAAACAAACAAATATATATCCAATGGTGATGAGTGCTATGAGGAAAAATAAAGCAGAATAAAGAGGACAGAGGATGATGGGGCCTCTCTGATAAAATAACATCTGATCAGAGATCTGAATGAAAGCATGCAGATATCTGGGGAAAGGTACCCCAGGGAGAGATACCAAGTTCAAAGGCCTTGAGACACGAATGGATTTGGTGTGCACAAAGAATGCCAAGGAGGATGAGTGACTAAGGGAGGGAAAACAGAAAATGAGGACAGAGAGGCTTGGTGGATGAAAGCAGGGTCGGACTGTGTATGACACCGTAGGCTACTGTAAGGAAGTCAATGGGAGTCTTGAGCAGAGTTAGGAAAGCTTTTAGGTTTTAACAAGATCACTCTGAGTAAGGAATAGACAATGCTGGAATTAAGTGAGGGCCGGGGGACAGGAAAATGCTTAGGAGGCTATTACAATAGTCCACGCAAGACAGCTGAGGTCAAATACCTATGACATGTTATCTGACATCCACTGAGGGAGCAAAAAACAGGTATTAACAAATACATAATGGGAGTGGGGTGGGAAGGAAGAAATAAATAAAGGCTTTTCACTTACAAGATACACTACTTTTAATTTTAGAAGTATTAGTTCACCAATATTGGATTTAAAAAGGAGATATACATAGTTTGATTATTTACAGATTTCCAATTTCTAATCAAGGTTTTTTTTGATCTATACTTATACCCAAACACCTACCAGGTGATCTTATAATTTCTAATACAATTTTTCCATTCATTAAGAATTTTACTTAAAGATGTAATGCAACATCTTATTAAGTCTAGGAAACAAAAATATCACCAAATAGGAAAAACTATTACTGGGTAGTTTCAAAAGAGGTTGTTTTTAAATACTGGATATGTAGTTTCCCATATTAATAAATTTTGCTTTAGATCATTTTACAGGGACTTCTGAAAGAATAATTTACTTTGAACATGAATTTTTGTGTTGGTATCTAGACTGTCAAAGGAAATTTTGATTCCTGTTATAGGCTATACAGGGAACAGTGCCCAGAGAGGTCATTATTATCAATTGAAAAGGAATAACTGTATTTTATTTCTGAGTTCTGAGCTTCCTTCTTATGATCCTAACACAAGGCCAACATAAAATACGTTTGAGAGAGCAGTAAGACATTTCTTTGGTGTATGGGGTTCAGTCCACTGCGAAGCAAGGAGACATGAACTAATGTTTTTCAGTTCCTTCTATGAACCATAATAGGAACAGAAGGGAGCATCTGATAAGTTATATAAACTGTACAGACACAGCACTATATAGCTACAGACTTTAGGCCAAAAATGAATAGGCATTAGTAGGGGGACAGAAGGAATTCATCATTCATACCTCATCTATAGAGGCAATGTGTGACTAACAAAGGGATGAAACTGTTAACACCCCTAAATTACTCTCTCCAAAGTCCGAAACAAAATTTTCTAAGAGGAAGGAGGGATCCTGTATTATTAAATAAGTATTACCATGTGTCAGGCCCTGTGTCTGGCATTTAGGGATGAAAAAATGAGTAAGACGAGCAAGTCTTGCTTGCTACTGACATTAGAGATCCTTTGTATTTTCTAGACTACCATATTTCTCAATACTTTGTAAAAACTCACACCCCTCTTCAATACCTTCTCATTCTATATATTCTATATACTCTCCCCAGCCTAGAATCTTAGTTTTGCTTTCTGTAATTTTTAAAAAAGATTTTATTTATTTATTTGTCAGAGAGAGAGAGCACACAAGCAGGGGGGGAGAGTCAGGCAGAGGGAGAAGCAGGTTCCCCGCTGAGCAGGGAGCCGATGTGGGACTTGATCCCAGGATCCTGGGATCATGACCTGAGCCGAAGGCAGCAGCTTAACCAACTGAGCCACCCAGGTGTCCCTGCTTTCTGTAATTTATATGGTGGAAACAAGAATTATACTGACTCTTCTTTTTTCTTTTTCTTTTTTTTTTTTTTTTCAAATCTCCATCTCCATCAGAGATCCTGGTCTCTAGAGCCTTCTAGGGATGTTAAGAAGCACTATTCAGATCAAACACCTCATTTGTAGTATGAAAGCCAAGGTATTGAAAGAAGTGAAGGATGCAGTAGTGGCCAGATCAGATCTAGAATCCCTCTCTTCTATTTCTCCATTTAGGTTCTTTCTACTACACCATGCTGCTGTCCTCATACCATCTATTTCCTACTTCATGCATTCACTCCATAGTAATCTGGTTTCTTGTGTTTACCATTGCTTAAGAACAATGGAATAAGGAAACGAGCAAAAAACAAAAACACCCTCAATTTCTGCAATGTACTCATTTTGTAGGCTGTTTCTAGTTTAGTATTCCTGCATTATATCTTCAATATATAAAACCTCTGTGGAGGCTTTTTTTTAGACAAATTACTTCTTTGGATGCTATCTGACTATATGTTCAAGAAGGCTCCTTTCTGAATGAAATCTTGCCATTTGCAACGACGTGGATGGAACTGGAGAGTGTTATGCTAAGCAAAATAAGTCAATCAGAGAAAGACATGTATCATATGACCTCACTGATATGAGGAATTCTTAATCTCAGGAAACAAACTGAGGGTTGCTGGAGTGGAGAGTGGGAGGGATGGGGTGGCTGGGTGACAGACATTGGGGAGGGTATGTGCTATGGTGAGCACTGTGAATTGTGCAAGACTGTTGAATCACAGATCTGTACCTCTGAAACAAATAATACATTATATGTTAAAAAAAAA
>NW_027687367.1:0-364 GCF_054177405.1 Leptonychotes weddellii | reverse complement strand
TAGACATCTTTCCTAGTTCCTCACTTGTATTTTAATTTTGTTCTTTATTTTGAATCTGTAGGCAGAACAATCAATTTTCCATTATATTTCATTTTTAATTTTCTTCAAAGAAACCTTGAATGTACAATTAGGCCACCTTATTTTGAAATAGTCTAAATCAGGCTACTTGAAATCTATATTAAGCAGGTGATTCAGTTCAGAGATTCACTTTAAATACTTGGGTGGGGGTAATGAAGGTCAATTCTGGTTAAATGCAGGCGGAGAAAAAGCTTATTTATTAAGCAATTGAATATAGCCTGGGATGAAAAGTTGTATTCAGGATTTGTATCTAAACACCCACATCCCAAGAAGTTAATTACAGGTT
>NW_027687366.1:0-364 GCF_054177405.1 Leptonychotes weddellii | reverse complement strand
GCAGGCTTTGGGGATGGAGGAAAAGTCCTACGGTGGCGGGGGTGGGGGGGTAGCTTCTACAATTTCTGTCTGTGGTGGGGGATTTCTGATGTATTTGAAATGTAACCTCAAACAAATCCAGATGGTTCTGAAACTCCGGGGCATCTCAGGAGTGAGAAGAGAAGACGTATTCATTGTTAGATGGGTTTCTGTGGAGAAGTTCTGGCTGGTTGGTGGGCAGACCCTCATGATTGGGGGAGCCCTCCCTCTTACCGTCTTGGCCTTCAGAGAACAGGGTTTGGGTCTCTTTTTAAGTAAAATAGCATAACATGCTGGTTTGGAGATTTGAAATATTTTCTTTTTTTTTTTTAAAGATTTTATTTAT
>NW_027687365.1:0-364 GCF_054177405.1 Leptonychotes weddellii | reverse complement strand
GCTTATTATATCACAAGTCAGATTGCTGGGCCCCAACCCCCCGAGTTTCTGAGTAAGTCCAAGAAATGAGCAAAACAGGGAAATGAAGGTTTATTACCAAAGAAACTCTGAAGGCTAGAACTGGACTTCAGGATTACAACTTATCTCTGACTTTGGCTGCTGGCGTATGAAACAAATAGCCTTGGAAAAATCTAAACTCTAATAGAGCTTTATTGCCAAATAAACTCCAAGCCTGTGATTTCCTAGGCCCTGAATATAATCTCTACGTTCCTTAACTCACAGCAATGGGAAAGGAGCCTCTAAGCAGCATAGGGAGAGGGGTGATTTCCTGTTGGTTTGTAACCTTCTCAGGAACTTCCTGGGT
>NW_027687364.1:0-364 GCF_054177405.1 Leptonychotes weddellii | reverse complement strand
GGGCACCTGGTGGCTCAGTCGTTAAGCGTCTGCCTTCGGCTCAGGTCATGATCCCAGGGTCCTGGGATCGAGCCCCGCATCGGGCTCCCTGCTCCGCAGGAAGCCTGCTTCTCCCTCTCCCACTCCCCCTGCTTGTGTTCCTTCTCTCGCTGTGTCTCTCTCTGTCAAATAAATAAATAAAAAATCTTAAAAAAAAAAAATAGCTTATAGGGGCACCTGGGTGACTCAGTCGTTAAGTGTCTGCCTTCGGCTCAGGTCATGATCCCAGGGTCCTGGGATTGAGTCCCACGTCGGGCTCCCTGCTTGGCAGGAAGCCTGCTTCTCCCTCTCCCACTCCCCCTGCTTGTGTTCCTGCTCTCGCTCT
>NW_027687363.1:0-364 GCF_054177405.1 Leptonychotes weddellii | reverse complement strand
TCCTCACGAGCCCGGGCCCTTTGCTGGGGGTATGTGGTCTCCACCTTATCTCACTGCCCTGTGGTCAGGCCTTTCCCCGCGTCCCTCGGCCCCGGTGCGCCAAGCTCCAGGCCACTCAGCACCTCTGGCCCTTCACCCTCCCGCATTGCACAAATTCCCAATCATTTCTTCATAGTTCACTTTCTCCAAAAGTATTTTCAAATCCTGCCGGCCTCAGTCCAGGTTGTGTGCTAAGTCCGGGTTCATTCCATCACACCCAGGACGATCCTCTGCTTCTTTAGCACAGGGGCCCTGGCACACGCTGTGGGGGTTCAAAGCCCTGCCCCTCCCACTGTGTAACCTTGGGCCCGTCTCTTAACCCGTC
>NW_027687362.1:0-365 GCF_054177405.1 Leptonychotes weddellii | reverse complement strand
TTTTTTTTTTTAAAGATTTTATTTATTTATTTGACAGAGAAAGACACAGCGAGAGAGGGAACACAAACAGGGAGTGGGAGAGGGAGAAGCAGACTCCCTGCCGAGCAGGGAGCCCGATGCGGGACTCGATCCAGGGACTCCAGGATCATGACCTGAGCCGAAGGCAGTCGCTTAACCAACTGAGCCACCCAGGCGCCCTCTACTGCTATTTTTTACTTTAATTTACTTTCAGTTAGTTAACACACAATGTTATATTAATTTCAGGTGGACAATATAGTGTTTCAACAATTCCATACATCGCCCTGTGCTCATTACAACAAGTGCAGCCCTTAATCCCCATCACCTATTTAACCCATCCCTTCCCA
>NW_027687361.1:0-365 GCF_054177405.1 Leptonychotes weddellii | reverse complement strand
CCTGGGTGGCTCAGTTGGTTAAGCGACTGCCTTCAGCTCAGGTCATGATCCCAGGGTCCTGGGATCGAGTCCCGCATCGGGCTCCCTGCTCTGCGGGGAGCCTGCTTCTCCCTCTCCCACTCCCCCTGCTTGTGTTCCCTCTCTCGCTGTGTCTCTCTCTGTCAAATAAATAAATAAAATCTTTAAAAAAAAAAAAAAGCCTTGAAGATTAGCCAGTACATAAGAAGTATCCTGAAATCTGATTGCTCATATATGAAGAAAACTTGATAAGGATTTTCCAAAATGTGATAGGAACCGCAGAAATTCACAAGACATTATTTATTAATAGTGGACTATGAAGTTATAACTTTTCTAAGCTTCCAGTT
>NW_027687360.1:0-365 GCF_054177405.1 Leptonychotes weddellii | reverse complement strand
TCCACTCAGCAGGAGACACTGATGGGATGTTTAGGAGTTCATAAATATCCTCTCTTTCCCACCAGAGTTATGAACAAACAGGAGGGCAGACACAGAAGCAGACAGATGGAGACCAAAACATCAATTTTATTGCTCATCAAAGGGAGGTCATTTGATGTAGCTCACGCCTTCTCCTGATGGGCTTGTTGCTTCTCTGCATGTCCCTTCTCCCATCTGCTTTTTGGAGCAGCTCTCGACAGTAGAGTTGGGATCTCCAAGTCAGAAACTTTACCCTTTTGCTGCCTCCCATGGGTCCTAGGTGGAGAGGGAAGAAAGGAGATCGAATCCCTGTTGTTTCCAGCCTTCTGAGAGATCAGCTTTACGCA
>NW_027687359.1:0-365 GCF_054177405.1 Leptonychotes weddellii | reverse complement strand
TTCCCTGGTCGGTGGGTGGCACTCTAGTCTCCGTGTCGCCTGACCTTCTCTCTGTGTGGCTCAGTATCCAAATCTCCCGATGCTGGCAAGGACACCAGTCTCGGGATTCGAGCTGGCCTGAATGACCTCACCTTGATTCGATCACGTCTGCAAAGACCTGGTTTCTGTGTTAGGTTACGCTCACAGGGACCAGGGTTAGGACTTGAATGTATCGTGTTGGGGGGTGGGCACCCCAGAGAAAGAAAGCCCGAGGAGCCTGAGGACAGAAGCCACTGAAAGGAGTCTAGGGATGCACACCTGTGTGCTTATGAGTGCACGTGTGTGTGCGTCTGCAGGTGTGTGTGTGTGCGTGCACCTGTCCGTAC
>NW_027687358.1:0-365 GCF_054177405.1 Leptonychotes weddellii | reverse complement strand
TTCCCTGGTCGGTGGGTGGCACTCTAGTCTCCGTGTCGCCTGACCTTCTCTCTGTGTGGCTCAGTATCCAAATCTCCCGATGCTGGCAAGGACACCAGTCTCGGGATTCGAGCTGGCCTGAATGACCTCACCTTGATTCGATCACGTCTGCAAAGACCTGGTTTCCGTGTTAGGTTACGCTCACAGGGACCAGGGTTAGGACTTGAATGTATCGTGTTGGGGGGTGGGCACCCCAGAGAAAGAAAGCCCGAGGAGCCTGAGGACAGAAGCCACTGAAAGGAGTCTAGGGATGCACACCTGTGTGCTTATGAGTGCACGTGTGTGTGCGTCTGCAGGTGTGTGTGTGTGCGTGCACCTGTCCGTAC
>NW_027687357.1:0-7080 GCF_054177405.1 Leptonychotes weddellii | reverse complement strand
ATAGAAATTGGGGAAGTTATGTGCTATGTTGAGTGCTGTGAATTGTGCAAGAATGTTGAATCACAGATCTGTACCTCTGAAACAAATAATGCAATATATGTTAAGAAAAAAAAAAGAAGAAGAAGATAGCAGGAGGGGAAGAATGAAGGGGGGGAAATCGGAGGGGGAGATGAACCATGAGAGACAATGGACTCTGAAATACAAACTGAGGGTTCTAGAGCAGAGGGGGTGGGAGCATGGGTTAGCCTGGTGATGGGTATTAAAGAGGGCATGTTCTGCATGGAGACCTGTATGTTATGCATAAACAATGAATCATGGAACACTACATCAAAAACTAATGATGTAATGTATGGTGATTAACATAACAATAAAAAATTTTAAAAAATACATGGAAACAAATGAAGATAAAAACACGACAGGTCAGAACCCTGGGATGCAGCAAAGGCAGTCCTAGGAGGGAAGTATATAGCAATATAGGCTTTTATCAAGAAACGTGAAAATCCTCGAATGCACAATCTAAACTTATACCTAAAGGAGCTGGAAAAAGAACAGCAAATAAAGCCTAAGCCAGGAGAAGAGAAATAATAAACATTAAAGCAAAAATCAATTATATAGAAATCAAAAAAACAGTTGAACTGAATAACAAAACTAGGAACTGGTTCTTTGAAAGAATTAATAAGATTGATAAACCCTAAGACAGATTTATCAAAAACAAAAGAGAAATGAACCAAATAAATAAAATCATGGATGATAAAGGAGAGATGACAACCAACATTGCAGAAATACAAATAATTATAGAGAATACTATGAGCAATTATGTGCCAACAAATTGGGCAATCTGAAAGAAATGGGTATATTGCTATGAACATATAAACTACCAAAACTGAAACAGGAAAAAATAGAAAATTTGAACAGACCTATAATCAGCAAAAACATTTTATCAGTAATCAAAAATGACCCAAAAAACAAGATTCCAGGGCCAGATGGCTTCCCAGGGGAATTCTACCTAATATTTAAAGAAGAGATAATACCATTTCTTCTAAAAGTGTTCCAAAAAATATAAGTGGAAGTAATACTTTGACACTCATTCTCTGAGGCCAACATTACTTTGATTCCAAAACCAAAGGGCCCACTAAAAAGGAGAATTACAGACAAATATACCTGATGAAAATGGATGAAAAAATGCTCAACAGGATACTAGCAAATAGAATCCAACAATACATTAAAAGAATTATTCACCACACTCAAGTGAGATTTATTCCTGGGCTGCAGGGGTTGTTTAATATTTGCAAAAATTCA
The DNA here is from genome assembly GCF_054177405.1 of Leptonychotes weddellii. Taxonomy (NCBI): domain Eukaryota; kingdom Metazoa; phylum Chordata; class Mammalia; order Carnivora; family Phocidae; genus Leptonychotes; species Leptonychotes weddellii. The sequence continues at coordinate 5,781 of NW_027687357.1, read as the reverse complement.
ACGTGATACTCCATGGTAATAATAATAAAAAAGGATAAGAACAATATGATCCTTTCATTAGATGCAGAAAAAGCATTTTACAAAATTCATCATCTTTTCTTAATAAAGACCTTCAAAAAATTAGTGATAAAAAGAAATTACCTCATAAAGGCCAAATATTAAAGTCCCACAGCTAATATCATCCTCAATGGAAAAAAAACTGATAACTTTCCCCTTAAGGTCAGCCAGACAATAGGGATGTCGAATCTCAGGGTTACTATTTAACATAGTACTGGAAGTCCTAGCTTCAACAATCAGACAAGAAAAAGAAAAAAGGCCAAACAAACCAGCAAGGCAGAAGTCAAACTTTCACTATTTGCAGATGACGTGATACTCTATGTAGAAAAACCATAAGAGGAGGAAAAGATGGTGGAGGAGGACGGGACCCAATTCCAACTGGTCCCCTGAATTGAGATGGATATCTACCAGACCACTCTGAACACACATGAAATCAGCCTGAGATATAAGAAGACAGACCTTGATCTCTACAAACAGAATATTGCAGGCAGTTGGTTTTGAGGTATGAACCGGGAGCCATGATTCCATGGGCAGATTGGAAGAAAAACAGAAGGGGGAGGGAACCACTGGGATCCTGCACCACTGGAGTGCAAAATCCTCCGGTGCTGGGCACAAACTCGCAGACCAGTAGCAGCAGAGAAAGGACTTTAGGGCAGCCCCCTGGACTGGAACCTGGAGTGGTGGGGCTGCACGTGTGAACCAGCAGTGGCTGGCGGTTTTAAAAGCACGTAGGGCAGAGACTTGCCCCTGTGCCCCAAACTGGAGGCAAGGACTAGGAGCTCTGCAGAGGGGCGCACAACCCAGGATGCTGCAGTTGATATCAGCACAGATAGAAATGGAGATAGTGTGGCCTGGAAAGCACACTGAAGAACAGACTGCAAACTCTCTGCTCTGAGGCAGAGGGTTGGAAATGATCTCTTCTGCTCTGACTCTCAGAAGAGAAGCAGAAAGCCACCAGGGAAAGCCGCCAGAGAACAAAAGCCCCCAAAAACAGTTTTCACTGAGCCCACCCCCCCACATAGGGGGCAGGGCAACTCTGCCCAAACAGGGTTGCCTGAGTAAAAGTGCAACAAGCCCCTCCCCCAGGCTGGGAGAACAAACGGCCAGCATCCCTAAGGAACCTATAAAACAGGTGCATCTTGCTTGGGTTGTGGTCAATAATTTGGAGTCTGTACATTCCCTAAACCACCCCTCAACAAAATGACTAGGAGGAGGAACCCCCAAAATAGGAAAGACTCAGAGACCGTGACTTCTGCCACAGATTTACAAATGGATACAGATATAACCAAGATGTCAGAGATGGAATTCAGGCTAGCAATTGTGAAGATAATAACTAGAATGGAGAAATCAATTAATAACAACATAGAGTCTCTAAGCAGAAATGAAAGCTGAACTGTAAGAACTTAAAAATGCTATCAGTGAGATCCAATCTAATTTAGATAATCTAACAGCTAGGATAAGCGAGGGAGAAGAACGAATTAGTGATTTAGAGGACTAATTAATAGACAAGAAGGTCAAAGAGGAGGCCAGGGAAAAACGACTGAGAATCCAAGAAAATAGAATCAAAGAAATAAGTGACACCAGGAAACATTCCAATGTCAGAATTATTGGGATCCCTGAGGGGGTGGAGAGAGAGAGGACTAGAAGATATATATGAACAAATCATAGCTGAGACCTTCCCTAATCTGGGGAATGAAACAAACATTCATGTCCTAGAGGCAGAGAGGACCCATCCCAAGATGAAGGAAAACAAGCCAACACCCTGGCATGTAATAGAAAAACTCACAAAACTTAGAACCAAGGAAACCATCTTAAGGGCATTTAGTGGGAAGAGATTCCTTATGTACAGAGGAAGGAACAACAGAATAACGTCAAACCTATCCACAGAGACCCAGCAACACTTTAAGAATGATATAGTGTCCTTCTGTGTCTCTAAGTACAGTCTTTAGCTTAAAATTTAATTTGTCTGATATAAGAATTGCTACCCCAGCTTTCTTTTGAAGTCTGGTGGCATGGAAGATGGATCTCTACCCCTTCACTTTCAGTCTGAATGTATCTTTAGGTTGAAAATGGGTTTCTTGTAGATAGCATATGGATGGGTCCTGTCTTTTTATCCAATCTGCAACTCTGTGCCATTTTATGGGAGCATTTAGGCCGTTCACGTTGAGAGTGATTATTGAAAGATATGAATTTATTGTCATCTTGTTGCCTGTGAAGTCCTTGTTTTTATAGATTGTCCCTGTAAATTTCTGTTCTATAACACTCTTGGGGTCTTTCTCCTTTTATAGAACCCCCTTAATTTTTCTTGCATGGCCGGCTTGGTGGTCACATATTCTTTCAGTCTCTGCTGGTCTTGGAAGCTCTGCATCTCTCCATCCATTCTAAATGACAGCCTTGCCCGAACAATTATTCTTGGCTGCATGTTCTTCTCATTTATTACCCTGAATATGTCTTGCCAACCTTTTCTGGCTTGCTAGGTCTCTGTGGATAGGTTTGACGTTATTCTGTTGTTCCTTCCTCTGTACATAAGGAATCTCTTCCCACTAAATGCCCTTAAGATGGTTTCCTTGGTTCTAAGTTTTGCGAGTTTTACTATTACATGCCGGGGTGTTGGCCTGTTTTCCTTCATCTTGGGATGGGTCCTCTCTGCCTCTAGGACATGAATGTTTGTTTCATTCCCCAGATTAGGGAAGGTCTCAGCTATGATTTGTTCATATATATCTTCTAGTCCTCTCTCTCTCCACCCCCTCAGGGATCCCAATAATTCTGACATTGGAATGTTTCCTGGTGTCACTTATTTCTTTGATTCTATTTTCTTGGATTCTCAGTCGTTTTTCCCTGGCCTCCTCTTTGACCTTCTTGTCTATTAATTAGTCCTCTAAATCACTAATTCGTTCTTCTCCCTCGCTTATCCTAGCTGTTAGATTATCTAAATTAGATTGGATCTCACTGATAGCATTTTTAAGTTCTTACAGTTCAGCTTTCATTTCTGCTTAGAGACTCTATGTTGTTATTAATTGATTTCTCCATTCTAGTTATTATCTTCACAATTGCTAGCCTGAATTCCATCTCTGACATCTTGGTTATATCTGTATCCATTTGTAAATCTGTGGCAGAAGTCACGGTCTCTGAGTCTTTCCTATTTTGGGGGTTCCTCCTCCTAGTCATTTTGTTGAGGGGTGGTTTAGGGAATGTACAGACTCCAAATTATTGACCACAACCCAAGCAAGATGCACCTGTTTTATAGGTTCCTTAGGGATGCTGGCCGTTTGTTCTCCCAGCCTGGGGGAGGGGCTTGTTGCACTTTTACTCAGGCAACCCTGTTTGGGCAGAGTTGCCCTGCCCCCTATGTGGGGGGGTGGGCTCAGTGAAAACTGTTTTTGGGGGCTTTTGTTCTCTGGCGGCTTTCCCTGGTGGCTTTCTGCTTCTCTTCTGAGAGTCAGAGCAGAAGAGATCATTTCCAACCCTCTGCCTCAGAGCAGAGAGTTTGCAGTCTGTTCTTCAGTGTGCTTTCCAGGCCACACTATCTCCATTTCTATCTGTGCTGATATCAACTGCAGCATCCTGGGTTGTGCGCCCCTCTGCAGAGCTCCTAGTCCTTGCCTCCAGTTTGGGGCACAGGGGCAAGTCTCTGCCCTACGTGCTTTTAAAACCGCCAGCCACTGCTGGTTCACACGTGCAGCCCCACCACTCCAGGTTCCAGTCCAGGGGGCTGCCCTAAAGTCCTTTCTCTGCTGCTACTGGTCTGCGAGTTTGTGCCCAGCACCGGAGGATTTTGCACTCCAGTGGTGCAGGATCCCAGTGGTTCCCTCCCCCTTCTGTTTTTCTTCCAATCTGCCCATGGAATCATGGCTCCCGGTTCATACCTCAAAACCAACTGCCTGCAATATTCTGTTTGTAGAGATCAAGGTCTGTCTTCTTATATCTCAGGCTGATTTCATGTGTGTTCAGAGTGGTCTGGTAGATATCCATCTCAATTCAGGGGACCAGTTGGAATTGGGTCCCGTCCTCCTCCACCATCTTTTCCTCCTCTTATGGTTTTTCTACATAGAGTATCACGTCATCTGCAAATAGTGAAAGTTTGACTTCTGCCTTGCTGGTTTGTTTGGCCTTTTTTCTTTTTCTTGTCTGATTGTTGAAGCTAGGACTTCCAGTACTATGTTAAATAGTAACCCTGAGATTCGACATCCCTATTGTCTGGCTGACCTTAAGGGGAAAGTTATCAGTTTTTTTTCCATTGAGGATGATATTAGCTGTGGGACTTTAATATTTGGCCTTTATGAGGTAATTTCTTTTTATCACTAATTTTTTGAAGGTCTTTATTAAGAAAAGATGATGAATTTTGTAAAATGCTTTTTCTGCATCTAATGAAAGGATCATATTGTTCTTATCCTTTTTTATTATTATTACCATGGAGTATCACGTTGAATTTTTGCAAATATTAAACAACCCCTGCAGCCCAGGAATAAATCTCACTTGAGTGTGGTGAATAATTCTTTTAATGTATTGTTGGATTCTATTTGCTAGTATCCTGTTGAGCATTTTTTCATCCATTTTCATCAGGTATATTTGTCTGTAATTCTCCTTTTTAGTGGGCCCTTTGGTTTTGGAATCAAAGTAATGTTGGCCTCAGAGAATGAGTGTCAAAGTATTACTTCCACTTATATTTTTTGGAACACTTTTAGAAGAAATGGTATTATCTCTTCTTTAAATATTAGGTAGAATTCCCCTGGGAAGCCATCTGGCCCTGGAATCTTGTTTTTTGGGTCATTTTTGATTACTGATAAAATGTTTTTGCTGATTATAGGTCTGTTCAAATTTTCTATTTTTTCCTGTTTCAGTTTTGGTAGTTTATATGTTCATAGCAATATACCCATTTCTTTCAGATTGCCCAATTTGTTGGCACATAATTGCTCATAGTATTCTCTATAATTATTTGTATTTCTGCAATGTTGGTTGTCATCTCTCCTTTATCATCCATGATTTTATTTATTTGGTTCATTTCTCTTTTGTTTTTGATAAATCTGTCTTAGGGTTTATCAATCTTATTAATTCTTTCAAAGAACCAGTTCCTAGTTTTGTTATTCAGTTCAACTGTTTTTTTGATTTCTATATAATTGATTTTTGCTTTAATGTTTATTATTTCTCTTCTCCTGGCTTAGGCTTTATTTGCTGTTCTTTTTCCAGCTCCTTTAGGTATAAGTTTAGATTGTGCATTCGAGGATTTTCACGTTTCTTGATAAAAGCCTATATTGCTATATACTTCCCTCCTAGGACTGCCTTTGCTGCATCCCAGGGTTCTGACCTGTCGTGTTTTTATCTTCATTTGTTTCCATGTATTTTTTAAAATTTTTTATTGTTATGTTAATCACCATACATTACATCATTAGTTTTTGATGTAGTGTTCCATGATTCATTGTTTATGCATAACATACAGGTCTCCATGCAGAACATGCCCTCTTTAATACCCATCACCAGGCTAACCCATGCTCCCACCCCCTCTGCTCTAGAACCCTCAGTTTGTATTTCAGAGTCCATTGTCTCTCATGGTTCATCTCCCCCTCCGATTTCCCCCCCTTCATTCTTCCCCTCCTGCTATCTTCTTCTTCTTTTTTTTTTCTTAACATATATTGCATTATTTGTTTCAGAGGTACAGATCTGTGATTCAACATTCTTGCACAATTCACAGCACTCAACATAGCACATAACTTCCCCAATTTCTAT
>NW_027687356.1:0-365 GCF_054177405.1 Leptonychotes weddellii | reverse complement strand
TGGAATGTCACATGATTGTTCTGCATCTATTGAAATCATTATGTGCTTTTCTTTTTTAGTTTGCAATTATGATGATTTTACATGGATTGATTTTCAAATGATAAATCAAGCTTGCATTTCTGGGATAAACCCCTGCTGGTTATGATGTGTTATTTTTCATGTTATTGGATTTTATTTCCTAATGTTTCATTAAATTTTTTTGCCTGTAAGTTAATGAGGGATATTGGTTTGTCATTTTGTTTTTTAATATCCTCTTCTGGTTTTAGTTTTGGGGTAATTCTGGCCTCATGGAAAAGGTTGGGAATTATTCTATCCTTTTCCATTCTCTAGAAAAGTTTGTGTAGGTTTGGTATTAACGCTTCTTT
>NW_027687355.1:0-365 GCF_054177405.1 Leptonychotes weddellii | reverse complement strand
CTTTCCTACTTTCCATTTCTCTATCATTTTGTCTTACTAGCTAGAGGATTTTTTTCAATTTTGTCTTTCAGTGCTTCTATTGTGCTTTCCATTTTGATCTCATATTTTTAGTTTCCAAGATTTATTTTTTGTTGCTTGAATGTAATTGTTTTTTAATCACACTCTATTGTTGATTTATTAAAACAGTATCTACCCATATCTATCAGGATATTAATTGCAGTATCTCCCCCCAGAGATACATTATTATCCTTGCATCATCTTTGTTTCCTTTTCCCTATTTGTTTTGGAATTTGTTTTTTTCTTTTCCTGCTAGATCATGATTCTCAACAGGCAGATGGGCAGAGGAGCAGGGGCAGGAGGAGGAG
>NW_027687354.1:0-365 GCF_054177405.1 Leptonychotes weddellii | reverse complement strand
GTTTGTGGAACAGCAGGCTCCTGTTGGTGAGGCTCCCCCGGGGGTAGGCCACTGGCACGCACCCATTTCACGGATTGGGACGACGTGGCAGCAAACACAAGGGGCCCGGCGGGCCCCGGGGCTGTGGGGACTGACGCCTGTGTGCCTTTCTACCCGGCAGGGCCGATGGACGCCTTCAGCACCAAGAGCCTGGCCCTGCAGGCCCAGAAGAAGCTCCTGAGCAAGATGGCGTCCAAGGCCACCATGGCCGTGTTCATCGACGACACGAGCAGCGAGGTGCTGGACGAGCTGTACCGCGCCACCAAAGAGTTCACACGCAGCCGCAAGGAGGCCCAGAAGGTGCTCAAGAACCTGGTCAAGGTGGC
>NW_027687353.1:0-365 GCF_054177405.1 Leptonychotes weddellii | reverse complement strand
AAAAAAAAAAAAAAGAAATGAAAGTCCAAGATCTGACCAAGATGTGGAGGCAGAGAATTTCATTTATCTTCAATTGCATGGAGCTGGTTGGGTAGTTTGGGATGACAATTAGTAGTCTGCATTTTAAAGATTTTATTTATTTATTTGAGAGAGAAAGAGAGAGTGTTGTGGGGAGGGGCAGAGAGAGAGGAAAAGGAAAGAATCCTAAGCAGACTCTGCACACAGCTTGGAGCCTGATGGGAGGGCTTGATCTCATGATGCTGAGATGCTCAATAGACTGAGCCACCCAGGCACCCCTACAGTCTGCATTTTAAAATCAACGCACAGGTTAAAAAAATGTTGGAGTAAAAGAAGCACCTTGGATA
>NW_027687352.1:0-365 GCF_054177405.1 Leptonychotes weddellii | reverse complement strand
CCCCCCGCCCAAGACTCACCTATACCTGGAAAAAATTTAAAACTACCCCAACCAAGGCTGGACCTCTCTTTCCAGAGCCATGTCCTAAATTTATCCATGCCCAATCCAAGTATCCGGAAGAGTAAAGATAAATATCATACTGTCTTTACTGTCTCCACTGGTGTGTCTTACAGAGGATTCCCCAGTTTGGGGCTGTAGATCAGTGACTATTAGGTGTCATTATTTTATGAGTGATATAAAATCCTTCCAGGGCACCTGGGTGGCTCAGTTGGTTAAGCGACTGCCTTCGGCTCAGGTCATGATCCCAGGGTCCTGGGATCGAGTCCCACATCGGGCTCCCGGCTCAGCGGGGAGCCTGCTTCTCC
>NW_027687351.1:0-365 GCF_054177405.1 Leptonychotes weddellii | reverse complement strand
TAGTATTAATTTGTATAATGCTTCATTAATTTGCTTATCATTCAGACTAATGATTACATAGATATTATTATTGTTATCATTATTATTTTTATTAGTTTCAGAGGTAGAATTTAGTGATTCATCAGTTGCATATAACACCTAGTGCTCATTACATCAAGTGCCCTCCTTAATGCCCAACACCCAATTACCGCTTCCTCCCACCCACCGCCCCTCTAGCAACCCTCAGTTTTTTCCCTAGAGTTCAGCATCTTTTACAGTTTGCCTCCCTCTCCATTTTTTTGCAAATGGCATGGCAAATGGCAAGATTTCATTCTTTTTGATGGTTGAGTAATATTACTCCATGTATGTTATATATACCACATCTT
>NW_027687350.1:0-365 GCF_054177405.1 Leptonychotes weddellii | reverse complement strand
GTTTCTCTCTGTCTCTGTCTCTCTGTCTCTGTGGACTGGGCAGCCCCTGGGTCTGGAGCATCATCCGCGAAGAGACCCTGCCCAAAGCCCGTCTCCACCGCCAGGTCCTGCTCCGCGGTGACCACCGTCACTACCGTGGGCCCGGCTTCGCGGTGAAGCGTCAGCGGGGGGACCCCGGACCATGGCTCGCCCGCCCCCGGGGCAGAGGTGCTGGAGCCGCGGGGTCAGCCGGGGTGGGGGGGCCTCTCTCCCAAGCTCGGGCCTAGCCCCCAGGGGACAGGGCTGCTCCTGAGCCCGGGGACCAGAGCACTGAGGGGACAGCATCCACTGAGGACCAGACGGGCGTCGGTCAGCTGGTGACCGGT
>NW_027687349.1:0-365 GCF_054177405.1 Leptonychotes weddellii | reverse complement strand
TGATAAAGTCTAACTGATTATTGATTTTATATGATAATCTCATAAGCAACCATCTTGGATAAGTCTGAGGAAAACATTTAAAATAGAGAATGTTCTTTTTCCTGCTTTTGTTCCTCTGACAGGAGTGTTTGAAGTGTCTGTTTCTGCATTCTGATATTTTATTTTTTTATTTTTTTTTTAAAGATTTTATTTATTTATTTGAGACAGAGAGAATGAGAGAGACAGAGAGCACATGAGAGGGGGGAGGGTCAGAGGGAGGAGCAGACTCCCCGCAGAGCAGGGAGCCCGATGCGGGACTCGATCCCGGGACTCCAGGATCATGACCTGAGCCGAAGGCAGTCGCTTAACCAACTGAGCCACCCAGG
>NW_027687348.1:0-365 GCF_054177405.1 Leptonychotes weddellii | reverse complement strand
CTCTTTATCTGGATAAGTCTGATGAAAGAGGCATGCATTTATAGGCTGCTCTTAGTGTAGGCTCAACCACTACTCTCTCCAGCATTTTTCAACTCTCACAATTAGCCTCTCAGAGTAAAAGCAGTTTCTGTTTGTTTCCCCAACTGTTTTCACTCGTAGACAGTGTACACCCTTCTTAATGTCTGTCCCATTTTTTTTTAAAGATTTTATTTATTTATTTGACAGAGAGAGACACAGCGAGAGAGGGAACACAAGCAGGGGGAGTGGGAGAGGGAGAAGCAGGCTTCCCGCGGAGCAGGGAGCCCGATGCGGGGCTCGATCCCAGGACCCTGGGATCATGACCTGAGCTGAAGGCAGACGCTTAA
>NW_027687347.1:0-7080 GCF_054177405.1 Leptonychotes weddellii | reverse complement strand
ATTGCCTGTAAGGTGACTGTTACTGTATATTGTCTGTGTTCCTTTCTGGTCTATATTGCTTTTAGACTCTCTCTTTGCTTAGAGGACCCCTTTCAAGATTTCTTGTAGGGCTGGTTTCGTGTTTGCAAATTCTTTTAGTTTTTGTTTGTCCTGGAAGCTTTTTATCTGTCCTTCTATTTTCAATGAGAGCCTAGCTGGATATAGTATTCTTGGCTGAATATTTTTCTCGTTTAGTGCTCTAATTATATCCTGCCAGTCCTTTCTGGCCTGCCAGGTCTCTGTGGATAGGTCTGTTGCCAATCTAATGTTTCTACCAGTGTAGGTTACATACCTCTTCTCCCGAGCTGCTTTCAGGATTTTCTCTTTGTCTATGAGACTCGTAAGTTTTACTATTATATGTTGGAGTGTTGACCTATTTTTATTGATTTTGAGAGGGGTTCTCTGTGCTTCCTGGATTTTGATGCCTGTTTCCTTCCCCAAATTAGGGAAGTTCTCTGCTATAATTTGCTCCAATATACCTTCTGCCCCTCTCTCTCTTTCTTCTTCTTCTGGGATCCCAATTATTCTAATGTTATTTTGTCTTATGGTATCGCTTATCTCTCGAATTCTGCCCTCGTGATCCAGTAGTTGTTTATCTCTCTTTTTCTCAGCTTCTTTATTTTCCATCATTTGGTCTTCTATATCACTGATTCCCCTGCCTCATTTATCCTAGCAGTTAGTGCCCCCATTTTGATTGCACCTCACTAATAACCTTTTTGATTTCAACTTGGTTAGATTTTAGTTCTTTTATTTCTCCAGAAAGGGATTCTCTAATAACTTCCATGCTTTTTTCAAGCCCGGGAAGTATCTTTAGAATCATGATTCTGAACTCTAGGTCCGACATCGTACTAATGTCCCTATTGAGTAGGTCCCTGGCAGTCGGTACTACCTCTTGTTCTTTTTGTTGAGGTGATTTTTTCTGTCTTGTCATTTTGTCCAGAGGAGAATAGATTAATGAGAGAACAAAATGCTAACAGTGTAACAACGTCTGCAGAAAATATACTCTACACAAATCAGAAAAGACCTGAAACCGGGGGAAAAGAAAGGAAAAGAAAGAAAAAAAAAAGAAAAAGGAAAAAGATAAAAACAAACAAAAAGAGAACAAAACAAAACAAAACAAAAAAATATGATCAAATATGATCAGGCTGCTGCATAGATCAGTGCCACACACTAGATTTGGGGTGTATTTTGGTCTTTTAGAAGAAAGTGCCTCCCAAAATTTTAAAGAAAGAAAAACTCATATATATACAAAAATAAGGGTTGATACAATGAGGGGATGGAATATGACTGTAATGATGAAAATTATAAAAAATTTTGTAAAAGGAATTGATAAGATAAGTTGTTTACAAAAAGAAAGAAGAGGATTTAAAAAAAAGAGAAAAAAAAGGAGAGAATGTGATCAGGCAGGAGACTAGAACAAAGCCATATACTAGAAATTTAGGGTATATTTTGATCTGTTAGAAGAAACTGTATCTCAAAATTTCAAAGAGAACAACTTATATATATGCCAAAAATATGGGTGACTACTATGAAGAGATAGAATATGACTCTAAAAATGAAAAATAAAAATGTTTTTTAAAAAAGGGATTGATAAGATTTTGGTTGAAAAAGGGAAAAAGAAAAATTAAAAAAAAAAGACAGTTAAAAAAAATTAACTTTGAAAGACTAAAGTATCATGGTATAAAAGCCATGGATTCTATGTGCAGTGTTCCCCTAGCGCTGGAGTTCTGCTGTTCTCATTGATTGGTTTTGGCGGCTGTTCTTGCTGATCTTCTGGGGGAGCGGCCTGTTGCCGTGGTTCCCAAATGTCTCTGCCAGAGGCGTAATTGCCCCCCCCTTGCAGGTCCGGGCTAAGTAACCTGCTTGGGTTTACTTTCGGGAGCTTTTGTTCCCTGCAAGCTTTTGCTACAGCTTTGGAGGACGAGAGTGAAAATGGCGGCCTCCCAGTATCCGGCCTGGAGGAGCCAAGAATTTGGGGCCCCACTCCTCAGTGAGCCCCCAGAGAAAAGCAGTCAATCACTCCTGTCTCCCTGCTCTCCGGCCGCACTCCCTGTTCACCCAGCCTGTGACCGAGCATTTCTGTCTCTGGCACCCAAGCCTGTGTGGAGTCTCCAAACCCAGCAGATCCCTGTGGTGCACTCCTGCACCGCTCCTCCCTGGGGAGTAAGGGGAGTCTCCCTGGATCTCCTCCCAGCAGGAGGAGCAGTGGCCCAACTGTGCTGTGGATCTAACAGTTTATGCAACCCTGAGCTGAGAGCCCGCGCCTCAGCTCTGTTTCTGCAGCTGGCTTCCCTGTTCTGATACCTGGGAGCTCTGCCGCACTCAGGCACCCCCGGTCTTTCTGTGACCCCGAGGGTCCTGAGACCACACTGTCCCACAAGGGTTCCACCCCCGTTTAGTCACTGGAGCGACGTCCCTCAGCGGAGCTGACTTCTGAAAGTTCCGATTTTGTGCTCTGCTGCTGTATCACTTGCCAGAAGCGACCGACGGAGGCCCCCTCCCCTGCCGTCTATCCTCCTGAATATCGCCTCAGATTCACTTTTCTGCACATCCTACCTTCCAGAAAGTGGTCGCTTTTCTGTTCAGAGAATTGTTGCTATTCTTTTCTTTGACCTCCTGTTGAGTTTGTAGGTGTTCAGAATGGTTTGATCCCTATCCAGTGAATTCCTGGACCAGACGAAATCCAGGTCTCCTATTCCTCTGCCATCTTGCTCCCCCAATGCAATTTTTGTGGTTTTCAATGTGCAAGTTTTAACCTCCTTGGTTAAGTTAATCCTGAGTATTCTATCATTTTTGTTGCCATTGTAATTGAGATTGTTTTCTTAATTTTCTTTTTGGTTTGTTCATTATTAGTGTATAGAATTGCAATATTTTTGTGTGTTGATTTTGTATTCTGCAACTTTGTTGAATTTATTAGTTATAGCATTTTTTGGTGTGTGTATGTGGAATCTTTAGGTTTTTCTACATTTAATATCATGTCATCTGCCAACAGTGGTAATTTCACTTCTTCCTTTCCAATTTGGATGCATTTTATTTATTTTTCTTGCCTAATTGTTCTAGCTAGGGCTTCCGGTACTACACTGAATAGAAGTAGTGAAGGTGGACATGCTAGCCTTGTTCTTGATCTTAGAGGAAAAGCATTCCATTTTCCATCATTGCGTATGATGTCAGCTATGATGTCAGTTTTTCATATATAGTCTTTATTATGTTGAGGTAGTTTCCTTCTGTTCCTAGATTGTTGAAGACTTTTTTTTTAATCATGAAAGAGTGTTGAATTTTGTTAAATGATTTTTCTGCATTATTGGGGTGATCATTTCATTTTTGTCCTTCACTTGTTAATGTGGTATATCAGATTGAGTGATATTCATATGTTGAACCAGGCTTGCATCCAGAGAATAAATCCCACTTGATCATGGTGCACAATCCTTTTAATATGTTGTTAAATTTGATTTGCTAAATTTCATTGAGGACTTTATGCATCAACATTCACCAGGGATATCATATATTCAGTTTTCTTTTCTTGTAGAATTTTTGTATTGTTGGCCTCATAAAATGAGTTTAAAAGTGTTCCATCCTATTCAGTTTTTGAGAAAGTTTGATGAAGAGTGGTGTTAATTATTCTATAAATATTTGATCAAATTCTCCAGTTAAGCCATTTGGTCCTAGGCTTTTCTTTGTGGGGAGATTTTAAATTACTGATTCAGTCCCTTTACTAATTATACATCTGTCCAGGTTTTTTATTTCTTTTTAAAAAATTTTAACCTTTTGGGCGCCTGGGTGGCTCAGTTGGTTAAGCGACTGCCTTCGGCTCAGGTCATGATCCTGGAGTCCCTGGATCGAGTCCCGCATCGGGCTCCCTGCTCGGCAGGGAGTCTGCTTCTCCCTCTGACCCTCTTCCCTCTCATGCTCTCTGTCTCTCATTCTCTCTGTCTCAAATAAATAAATAAAAAATCTTAAAAAAAAATTTTAACCTTTTTATTCAATGCACAATTAAAATTTTTACCTGCATTTTTACCTCCTTTTCTTTGATATATGTTGTAAAGGTTTAATGTGTAACATATAACTTGTTACGTCATTATCTTAGAAGAACAAATGATAAATAATAACATAATATAAGCCAAGAAATTTGTGCTAAGTAGCATCCCTTACAATCAGGGGTTGGCAAACTTTTTCTGAACAAGCAATATAATAAATATTTTAGACTTTTGGGCCTTACAGGCTCTTACAATTCTGTTATAGTGCAAAAGCCACCATGGACAACAAATGGGAGTGGCTATATTCTAATAAAATTTATTGACAAAAATCAGGTTGACAGGCTAGATTTGGTGGTGCTGGTACTGGTTTGCCAGTCCCAAACATAGATATTTAAAAATAAGCTTGTAGACCTAAAGATCCCTTGGAGCTTAGATCATGCTGTAAACAGTAGGAAAGAAGTTCAGATTTAAAGGTTATCTTCAGTAACAATGAAGCTGATTGTAGTGCTCATTTTCTCACAGTACTTTTTATATGCTTTTGTACTGGCTTATTTTTTCACAATGCTTTTTATATGCTTTTTCCCTGTGAATAGAAAAACCTGACCAGGCTTTAAATGCTTCTTAAACATTTTTAAATGTGCGCTTACCAAATGTCAGGTCAAGTGTCAGGAACTAGAGTGGGCTGATACCACACCAACTTCTTGTTTGGTGGATAAAAAGGTTAGAGTGTCCTTTTTTCAACATCAATACCCCAAATGCATCATCCATGAATGAGGTTCTTCAAAAACACTAGTTAACACATAAAATTATACTAAAAAGAAAGCAAGTCTATTTTAAGTTCCAGAAGTGAAAGTAAACATCATGAAGCTTTGCTTTAACCTGTTGCGTGTTTGGTTCACATATTCATCCATTGCTGTACTCCAAGGAATAAAATGGACAGGGTTGGTTTCCTCTGAAAGAGGCACTGATAGATGAGATCAAACATGTTAAACCTGTATTTGTATTTTTATAGTTGGAAGCATATTGGAAGAAATGGATGTTTTTCTCTGCTTCCCATCTTGAGCATTAGGAAGACTCAAAAGCCTGCTAGAGATAACCTGTTACTTTCCTTTCAAGTGGGTGCTTAATCTGTGTTTCTTCTGGCTTCCTGGGTAAAGTTGGTTAGGTATGCTGCTTCCGAGGGCACTTACCTGGAATACTGTGACTTCTTAACTGGTTTCTGGAGTTCTTTTTCATGCTTTTCAGATGGTATATTATTGTTAAGTTGGTGTCACTGTGGAGGAATGAGGTCTGTGACTTTCTATTTTGCCATCTTGCTTTCTGAAAGCAATAAACTTGACACATACTCAAATTAAAGCAAATTCTAGGAGGTTATAAATAGATGATTACCATTTAACTCTTCTAGCTTTACATTAAAAGCAGCTAGAGATGCTGTTATAGGTTCACATGATACGTAGATAATAATGGAGAAGAATTACCTAACAGTGCAAAAGTGGAGTCTTTTCCATACTTATTTAATTTCTTTCTCAGGGAATCAAAAGTCATACAGGCATCTTATAATTAATCTTTACATCTCTTGACTTTCCCTGTAATTCTGATTAATTGGAATCAACAGTGCATGTTAATTATATAGGCAAATGAAGTAGGCTATATACCAATGGTTAAGAATCATTATGAGTTCCCAGCCTGGCTTCACCATTTACCACTGTGTGACTTTAGGCATGTTCATGACTTTTCTGTGCTTCATTTTTCTCCATCTGTAGAATGGGTATGGAAAACAATAAAACACCACCTTGCTGAGTAACAAAGTTTTTAATGTGTTAAGGTGAAAAGAGTTTGTAATATAGAGATAAATCAGTGAATCTGAACTATTATGTTTTTGGAAAATCTAGTACAAGTAGAAATGTTTCAATTTACTTAGGGAGACAAATATATATTTGAATTCTTCTGGGGCACAGAATAAAAAGTCAGTAGGATGTGGCATAAAATAAAATCAAATATTTCTGAAGTGTGAAAACACTTAAGTGATTTTCATCCCAGAAAGTATTGAGCCAGTATATTTGATCTATAAATATTTATCATCTATCTAAATGTATGAGGGAAGGCAAATCAAGCCTGTGCTCAGGCAATTACAATCTAGTGGGGGAAAACCAACATGTTCTAAGAAAAGGTAAATAGAATATTAAGTGCCAAAATGAGTGGAAACTTGCTATAGGCATTCTGTGAAACAGAGAATATGGTGAGCTGGAGTAATATGGGACAGCCTCATGGAGGAAGACAGTTCTAAGCTTAGGCAACTTGATTAGAGAAGACAAGATTCTGTGTGTGAGGGGGCATTGTGGTGCAAATAAGCAAAGAGATTTACAAACATCAGTGAACATATGAATCACCTGGCAGGCTTGTTAAAATGTAGTCTGATGCCAGAGGTTGGGATAGACCCCAAGATTTTAACCAGATTTCAGTGGTATTGAGGAGCAGCAGGAAAAGAACTTATATTTGAAGGAGAGTGAGAAGAGATTACAGTGGTGCAAATAATGAGGATGCTATTTCAACAGTCTAAGCACAAAATGATGAGGGACTAAATTGAGATAGAGGCAGTGGTAATAAGAAGAAAGGGGCTGTCCTAGATGTTGGCAGGGATGCAGAGAAAGGGGAACCCTCCTACACTGTTGGTGGGAATGCAAGCTGGTGCAGCCACTCTGGAAAACAGTATGGAGGTTCTTAAAAAAGTTGAAAATAGAGCTACCATACAATCCAGCAATTGCACTACTGGTATTTACCCCAAAGATACAAATGTAGGGATCCGAAGGGGTACATGCATCCCGTTGTTTATAGCAGCAATGTCCACAATAGCCAGACCATGGAAAGAGCCAAGATGTCCATCGACAGATGAATGGATAAAGAAGAAGTGGTATATATATACAATGGAATATTATGCAGCCATCAAAAGGAATGAGATCTTGCCATTTGCAACGACGTGGATGGAACTGGAGGGTGTATGCTGAGGGAAATAAGTCAATCAGAGAAAGACATGTATCATATGACCTCACTGATATGAGGAATTCTT
>NW_027687346.1:0-365 GCF_054177405.1 Leptonychotes weddellii | reverse complement strand
AAAGTCTGGGACCAAAGCATTCATGGAAGCTTTGCAGGCTGGTGCAGATATTTCTATGATTGGCCAGTTTGGTGTCGGGTTCTATTCTGCCTACTTGGTTGCTGAGAAAGTGACGGTGATCACCAAGCATAACGATGATGAGCAGTATGCCTGGGAGTCTTCTGCAGGAGGATCGTTCACAGTTAGGACTGATACAGGTGAACCTATGGGTCGGGGAACAAAGGTTATCCTGCATCTGAAAGAAGACCAGACGGAGTACTTGGAGGAAAGGAGAATAAAAGAGATTGTGAAGAAGCACTCCCAGTTTATTGGCTATCCCATTACTCTCTTTGTGGAGAAGGAATGCGATAAAGAGGTCAGCGACG
>NW_027687345.1:0-365 GCF_054177405.1 Leptonychotes weddellii | reverse complement strand
TTTTTTTTTAAGATTTTATTTATTTATTTGAGACAGAGAGAATGAGAGACAGAGAGCATGAGAGGGAGGAGGGTCAGAGGGAGAAGCAGACTCCCTGCCGAGCAGGGAGCCCGATGCGGGACTCGATCCCGGGACTCCAGGATCATGACCTGAGCCGAAGGCAGTCGCTTAACCAACTGAGCCACCCAGGCGCCCATCCTCTGTTAATTCTTAATACTGAAACTTCAATAGGAAAGGCCAGGAGAAACTGATAGATTTAGGATTCAGAGAGCAGAGGGTGTTTGTGCCCAACTTCCTGTATGGAACTCAGAGGTGATATAATCTCATGAAACACTCAGTACTAAAATGGGTAGCATCAGTGGAGT
>NW_027687344.1:0-365 GCF_054177405.1 Leptonychotes weddellii | reverse complement strand
GCAGGCAGAGGGAGAAACAGGCTCCCTGCAGAGCAAGGAGCCGGATTCGGGACTCGATCCCAGGACCCTGGGGTTATGACCTGAGCCGAAGGCAGATGCTTAACCAGCTGAACCACCCAGGCGTCCCTTTTTTAAAATTTTTTTTAAGATTTTATTTATTGATTTGTCAGAGATCATGGGTACAGTTTTTTTTTTTTTTAAAGATTTTATTTATTTATTTGAGAGAGAGAATGAGATAGAGAGAGAGAGCATGAGAGGGGGGAGGGTCAGAGAGAGAGGCAGACTCCCTGATGAGCAGGGAGCCCGACGTGGGACTCGATCCCGGGACTCCAGGATCATGACCTGAGCCGAAGGCAGTCGCTTAA
>NW_027687343.1:0-365 GCF_054177405.1 Leptonychotes weddellii | reverse complement strand
GACAATGTAATTAAGAGAAGTATAGTTTCATTAACATATAATATACCAAATTAAGTATCTTCTAAATTTTTCCAAAAATCAGCACGTTTCTTTTTTTTTTTTTATTCTTATGTTAATCCCCATACATTACATCATTAGTTCTACATGAAGTGTTCCATGATTCATTGTTTGTGCATAACACCCAGTGCTCCATGCAGAACGTGCCCTCCTCAATACCCACCACCAGGCTAACCCATGCTCCCACCCCCCTCCCCTCTAGAACCCTCAGTTTGTTTTTCAGAGTCCATCGTCTCTCATGGTTCGTCTACCCCTCCGATTTCCCCCACTTCATTCTTCCCCTCCCGCTACCTTCTTCTTCTTCTTTT
>NW_027687342.1:0-365 GCF_054177405.1 Leptonychotes weddellii | reverse complement strand
TGGGTGGCTCAGTTGGTTAAGCGACTGCCTTCGGCTCAGGTCATGATCCCAGGGTCCTGGGATCGAGTCCCACATCGGGCTCCCGGCTCAGCGGGAAGCCTGCTTCTCCCTCTCCCACTCCCCCTGCTTGTGTTCCTGCTCTCGCTGTCTCTGTCTCTGTCAAATAAATAAATAAAATCTTTAAAAAAAAAAAAAAGGATCTTATGACACTTAGTTGAATTCCTATGGGGTAGGAATAGAATAAAATTTAGATCTCTGATGTTCCAAATTGCAATATTAAGACAAATGTTCTGAAACTCAAAGAAGGAAGATTTGACCCATAGGAAGAATTTGGTAATAATTAAAGTGCTCCAAAAAGTTTCTGA
>NW_027687341.1:0-365 GCF_054177405.1 Leptonychotes weddellii | reverse complement strand
TTTTTTTTTTTTTGAGGAATGATTAACATACTAGTTTCAGATGTACAATGTAATGATTTCATACTTGTATACGTTACAAAATGACCGCTACAGTAAGTCATCTGCGACCAGACATAGTTACAAAAAATTTTTTTTCTTGTGATGAAAACTTTTAAAATCTACTCTCAGCAATTTTCAGATATGCAATACAGTATTATTACTATAGTCACCATGCTGTACATTATATCTTTGAGACTTATTTATTTTATAACTAGAAGTTATCCATTTGATCCACTTATCCATTCATATGTCAGGACACTGAGGCTGTTTCCATATCTTGGCTATTGTAAATAATGCTTGTTTGTTATTGTAAATAATTTTTGTTT
>NW_027687340.1:0-365 GCF_054177405.1 Leptonychotes weddellii | reverse complement strand
TCTTTAAAGGGCCTCACCTGCGGCCAACATGGACGCTGGAGGATGTCCCAGGGGCAGACTCCGTCTGTCTGTCTCAGGTTAGCCCGTGAGAGTGCGGGCTGTGTTCTGGATGAATCCGGGGAGAGGCCTGCAGGCGGTGAGGGAAGAGCTGTCCTGCATGTCCCCCGCTCCTGACTCCAGAGCGTGGCCTCTCAGCTGCAGCCTCCAGGAAGGGGAGAGGCCGGTGGTGATGGCAGCTGGGCAGATTGGAGGCCGGCACCATGGCCTCTGAGGACAACAGAGTGTCCTCTGCAGTCAGCTGGGGGAGCTGGTGATGCTTGTGCTGGTTTGTCCCCAGGAAGGCCCAGGCTGGGGTGGTCGGGGGG
>NW_027687339.1:0-365 GCF_054177405.1 Leptonychotes weddellii | reverse complement strand
TAAAGAAGATATATATATAGTGGAATATTACTCAGCCATTAAAAAGAATGAAATCTTGCCATTTGCAACAATGTGAATGGAGTTAGAGTGTATTATGCTAAGTGAAAAAGATAATGAAAGACAAATACCATATGATTTTATTCATATGTGGAATTAGGAAACAAAACAGATGTTCATAGGGGAAAGGAAAAAAAAAAAAGAGGGAGGCATACCATAAGAGACTCCTAACTATGGAGAACAAACTGAGGGTTGCTGGAGGGGAGGTGGGTGGGATGATGGGTTAAATGTCTGATGGGTGTTAAGGAGGGCACTTGTGATGAGCACTGGGTATTATGAATTACTAAATTCTGCTGAAACTAATATTA
>NW_027687338.1:0-365 GCF_054177405.1 Leptonychotes weddellii | reverse complement strand
TCTGACCCTCCTCCCTCTCATGCTCTCTGTATCTCATTCTCTCTGTCTCAAAGAAATAAATAAAATCTTTAAAAAAAAAAATGAAGGTCTTCCTGAAAGTTTCTGCTTCCCATGCAGTGCCCCAGGGATGAGTTCTGAGAACCCACCCCCCGATGACAGAGAGGAGCTTGGAAAAGTGTGGTCATCTCCAGGAGTGGGGGCGTGGTATGAATTTGAGTATTAGGTTAAATAGACTATTTAAAATTATCATTCCTGAATGAGTAATTTATCAGAAACAACCCCCATGTGATTGTGATGTGCAACCTGGCTTACAGTAACTACTGCCCTTATGAGTCATCACATTCTCCTGATGCTGGGCAAGGGTC
>NW_027687336.1:0-7080 GCF_054177405.1 Leptonychotes weddellii | reverse complement strand
ACTCAGGCAACCCTGTTTGGGCAGAGTTGCCCTGCCCCCCTGTGGCGGGGGATGGGCTCGGTGGGAAACAGTTTTTTGGGGCTTTTGTTCTCTGGTGGCTTTCACTGGTGGCTTTCCATGTCTCTTCCGAGAATTAGAGCAGAAAAGACCATTTCCAACCCTCTGCCTCAGAGCAGAGAGGTCACAGTCCGTTCTTCAGTGAGTTCTCCAGGCCACACTCTGTTTCCATCTGTGCTGCTATAAACTGCAGCATCCTGGGTTGTGCAGCCCTCTGCAGTGCTCCCATTACTGTCTCCAGGTCGGGCACGTCTCTGCCCTTTGTGCTTCTAAAACCGCCAGCCGCTAGCTGCTCCCAGTTTGCATGCATGGCCCCACCGCTCTGGGTTTCTGTCCTGGGGGCTGCCATAAAATCCTTTCCCCACTGCTACCGGTCTTTGAGTCTGTGCCCCATCCCCAGCGTGTGAGGCTGTTGCTCACTGGCGGTGTAGGATCCCCATGGCTAGGCTCCCTCCCGCTGCCATTTATCCTCTGATATCTGCCCATGGAATCATGGCTCCCCACTTTGTACCTCAAAACCAGCCACCTGTGATATTCTGTTTGTAGAGATCCGGATCTATTTTCTTACATCTCAGGGTGATTTCGTGGGTGCTCAGAGTGGTCTGGTAGATATCCAGCTCAATTCTGGGGACCAGTTGGAATATGGTCCCCTACTCCTCTGCCATCTTTTCTCTCTCTCACCATCCATAGTTCTTACCAAAAGAACCAATGAAGCATGTACTTAAAAAATGAAGGAAAGTAAATCCAGAAGGAAGGAATAGATTTAAATGAAAATAGCACAAAAATAACAAAATATCTTTATTTAATTAAGGCGAAAACTTAAAAAAGAAAAATATAAAATGAAAAGATTACATAGTACAAAACACAGGATAGATACTGGGCTTTAAAAGGGTAGTTACAACATGATAAAGTCCTTAACTTGTTTTTAGGAGGAAGAAAATAGTGAATAATTTTAGACTTGCCAGAAAATTATAAAGTTTTAATGTTAAATACTAAAATAGAACCACAATTTACAAACTGCAAGCCAGCTATGAAAAAAGAAAAGAATGTAGACATCTCAAAGAATGTTAAAAATGAGAACAAAAGAAGGAAAGAAATAGGATGGTGTGATGGTTCATTTTTGTGTCACTTCGACTGGACTCAGGGATGTCCAGGTGGCTGGCACCAGATAGCTGGGAATAATACATCCTTCCTGAGGGTCTCTGTGGGGGTGTTTCCAGACGCAATTAGCATTTGAATTGGTAAGCTGAGTAAAGCAGATGTCCCTCCTCAATGTGGGGGAACATCATCCAATCCATTGAGAGCTGGAACAGAACAAAAAGGTGGAGACAGGGAGAATGCACACTCCTCTTGAGCTGAGACATCCCTCTTCTCTTGGCCTCAGGCATTGGTGCTCCTGGCTCTCAGGCTTTCAGACTCAGATCGGGACTTTCACCATCATTTCCCAGTTCTCAGGCCTTCAAACTCAGTCTGAGTTACTCCACCAGCTTTTCTGGTTCTCCACCTTGCAGATGGCAGATCTTGGGACCTCTTGGCCTCCATAATCATGGGAGGCAATCCCTATAATAAATCTTCTCTTATACATATCTTTATATATCTCTATCTATGTATCTCTATCTATCTCTCTTTAAATATATATCCTACTGATTCTGTCTCTCTGCAGAATCCCAATACAAATGATAAATGGAGATCATAAAAAATATAGATGTTGTTTTGAAAAACATGGAAAAATCCTGAAAGTTTAATTACATATACAAAAAGTCAGTTGTAGAATGAAATATACAGTGCGATAATAATTTAAATTTATAAACTATTCAAAACAGTGCTACTTTAAGATGAATAAATGCATATCCTGTATGTATACATTTTTTTTGTAATGTATAATCACTATCTTGATTATATCTGGAGTGGGATAGAGGATAATAGGATAAGGAAGGAGTAGAAAGGGGGCTTCAATTCTATCTGTAACATTTTTTGTCTTTAATATCATATTAAGCATATTTTAAGGTGTGTTCAATATAGGTGATGGGTATAAAGGTATCATTATTTTCTGTATTTTTTGTTTGTTTAAATATTTCACACAGAATTTGATGTGAGGATTATGTGGGAAGTGTCTTTGCTTTCTCTCTTTCTTGGTAGTGATTTTAAGTCATGGTGGGATTTCTGTAGAACCCTTCCACTATGCCACTCTGCCCCTCATCTACTTGTTTGTCAGGTCTTAGTCTCAGATAAGAGAAAAATAAAAAATTGTTCTTTTCATGAGTGAGTCAACCATCTTCTTAATAAAGCCTTAGTTTCTGTGAAATTTAAGGAAGACCTCATATACTGAATATTGTCTTCATTGGCCATCATTTCTACGGTCATTAAGCTCCAGGAAGGCTGAGATTCCACGAGGTTCATCTAACCCTGCATATCCATATCCTGCCTGTTCATTGGCAGGAATATTGGCTTAATAATTGCATTGCGCAAGAGGAGGGGCTGCTGAATTTACCTTGTAACAAGTCTCCACTCTTTCACGTGCCTGACTCTTCCATGTCTCTGTGCCTCTGCATGAGTCTCTGCTCCCACCTCTTTAGGAATAACCTTTCTCTCTTGCTCCACTGTGAAAATTCCCCTTCTCCTTACTCTCTGTAGTTAGAAGTTTATTTAAGAAAGAAATCCTGTCTGCCTCCTTCAGTGCTGAATGCCCATGACCTGTCGCATTTGTAGAACAAATGTATTCTTATTTATGAGCCCAGGGTAAATGTCGCCTCTCCTTGAAGCTTTTCTTGACATAGCTCCCATAACCCCCACAACTTTGACTCCAGACAGAGTTAATCATGATGTTTAAAAATACTACATCTAGTACCTATGTTTTCATGGCTGCAATTTAGTACATTGTGTCATAAGTAATTGTTTCCCTCATTAGATGTTCATTCCTCAAGGACTAGGTTCATATCTTTTTTTTTTTTAAGATTTTATTTATTCTCTTGACAGGGAGAGATATAGCGAGAGCAGGAACACAAGCAGGGGGAGTGGGAAAGGGAGAAGCAGGCTTCCCGCAGAGCAGGGAGCCCGATGTGGGACTCGATCCCAGGACCCTGGGATCATGACCTGAGCCGAAGGCAGATGCCCAATGACTGAGCCACCCAGGAGCCCGGTTCATATCTTTTTATTCTGTGTTCCTAATTATTTGTCTGATAGGTGTAGAGAAGAGAGCAGCCTTTCAATACATACCTGTTGAATTGACTTATATCCACTTGTGAGTTCTGCTGTGTGCATTTCCTGAAACACTCAAACCCTCCTAATGGTCCTTGCCTTTTCCAGAGGACCATTAATGATCCCAGCACACAGTTAAATCTTCTGCCACTTATGAGGGAGTCTAGAATTAGGTGCTCAGGATGGATGCCTAGGAAATGTCAAGATAACGTGAAAAGTAGGGAGATGGATGGGTAGTTAACCTCATCTTATCTCCCCAGGTCTGTGACCAATGAGTTGCCCAGGGTTTGGCACAAGCCCTCCTGCAGGGAGGGCTCTTCTGCTCTCTCAGTCTCCTACTGCTGCCATCTGTTGATAATTACTGTCTGGTCTCTGCTGAGAATGTGTGATATTTAATATTTCCTCACCACTTGAACAAACATGCGGCAATAACAGAAAGGTACTTGGCCACAGGAGTAGAAAGATGTATTTGCATGAAAGAGTCAGTGTACACCTTGGGCCAGGAAAACAGATGCCTTCTCTTTGCAAAGTTATGAGAAGTCTACAAGTTTCAGAACCTGGAGAATAGGTACATTGACATAGGTTGTATTTTTGGAATAAAACCCTTAAAAATCCAAAATATCAAGAAGATTGCAAAGCAAAACATAACAACCTCTTTTTACGACTGATGTGATTTTTCTCTTAATAAGCATTCATGAAGTTTTCAGATAACTTTTCAGCATTTGTAGAGAAAGTTGATGCTCTTGCCAAGAACAAAGAAAGAAGAGGAGTCTTTTGTGTATTTGAAAACAAGTTCTCCCAGTTGAAGACATTCCCCTTTTTTCAGTTCTTTTGGGGGTAGGGAGAAGGGGTTTCCAGTTTCATTTGCAGGTGGGGAAATTCAACTGTCTGTTTCAAGAATAACAAGAAGATTCAACAGAGACAAGCTCTCTGCCCCGATTTGCACATATGATAAACTCTGGATTACTGATGTGATAGGAAATAGACTGTTTTGGTTCATTAAGTGTTTGGATCTGAAGCAGAGAAAGGTGGGGACACTGACGGCTTGTAGATACACACGGTCTGTGGGCCATCTTGTGTGATGTGGCAGCTAGGATTGTGGAGGGAGGCAGGAGAGGGCATTGCTTCTGATACGAGATGAGAAAGTCAATCATTCCCTGAGCTCATTCCTCATCATCATGCATTTCCATTTGGGAACGATCAATATTTATCATGAATGCTTTTAAAAAATTTTTTTATTGTTATGTTAATCACCCTATATTACATCATTAGTTTTAGATGTAGTGTTCCATGATTCATTGTTTGTGCATAACACCCAGTGCTCCATGCAGAATGTTATCATGAATGCTTTTTAATCCCTAACATTTATTATGAAAATCTGCAGACACATGGAAAAATTGTAAGAATTTTACAGTGAGTACTGGCCTACCTACCACCTGGGATGCTATCATTAACAGTTTGCTCTGCCTGTTTTATCATGTTTCTACTCATCTGTGTCTCCTATCCCTCAATCAATCCATATTATTATGTTTGGATGCATTTTAATATATGTTGCCGGCAGTCATGAGTGCTTTTACTGTCCACTGTTACCCAAAACAGAAACTTCAGTTATTTCAGACACTTTTTCCTTTACCCCAAAGGCCCACCCCAGTGATTGCAGCAGGCATTGTGCTGGGCACTGGATGGTCTGTGCAGAGACATGGCATTTACTGGCCACTGGGAGGCAGAAGTTAAAAGACAATAAAGACAAATAAATACAAAATTATACATTGCAATCATAATCATAAAAGGGAAAACAGGTAGAATAGAATGCTATCTCCAAGGCTGTCTCCTTCCCTTCAACCCACCATCTTGCTACCGAAATGACTTCTTGGGAACCTGCTTGGATCATGCCATTGACTTCCTACAGCTCTCAGGGCACAGCCCAAAGTCCCTAGCTGGACACTAATATTTTCATTACATAGCTAGAGGAAGTTTATTTCCACTCAAGAAATATTTCTTGGCTCCCTATTATTTGCTGGGTGCAGGGGATGGATGTCATGACCATTAGAATAAACACACTATGGTCCTTAGATCCAAACATTTCATGGTCAGGTTGAGGACACAGGTAATTTCAATATGATGTTCAGGACACCAGGCAAGCATAGAGGAAGGGCAACCCAGGATCACACTGGGTCTGTGTTAAAAAGGTCTTCCCAAGGGAAAAATGGATGTTCTAAATTCTGAAGAACAAAGATATACCCAGGTAAAGAAGGATGGGAAAGTATTTCAGCAAACAAAACAAAACAAAACAAAGAAACCCAAACCCCCAAACCAAGCAAAAAAACCCCAACCACGTGGGATAGAGAAACAACAAACCACTCAGTTTTTACTGGAGCATAAATGGTAAAGTAGAGTGGATAGGGAGGAGGCTTGGAGGCTGGCTCACAGAGGGCCAGAATAATGGGCAAAAAGAGCAGAAAGGAAGAAGCACTGAAGCAGTGCAAAGGATGGGTGGAGGGTGGGAGGCATGGTGATCTTGTAAGCAGCAAAAAAGTGAGGAGTGTACTGCAGTAATCCAGGGAAGTCAAGCTGATGTTGCCGGTAGTAAAGAGGCAGAAAGAAGAGCTAATTCAGAGACATCTTGAAGAGGTAAAGTCAGGAGCATGGCATGGCATAAAGAATGGCATGGCTGAACAGAGAGCAAGTGAAAGAAGAAGGCCAAAAATGAATCCCGATGTTTCGGAGTTGGATGCTTGAGTGAACGATGCATGCAAAAATTAAGATTAAAAATACTAAGAAAGAGAGGAAGATAATTTAGTTTTGGAGGTTAAGTGTGAAGTGCCTGGGAGACAGCCCGGTGGAGGTGTCCAAAACATGGTGGACATACACAATGGAAGCTCAAGAGAGAACTCTATATATCTAGGTGGATGCTGGTTACAAACATAAAAGTGGATGAGGCACCTCAGCTCTATCTGAGGTGAGGGATGAAGGAAAGGAAGAAGTACTTTTACATCATCTGTCATCAGTCATTGACTGAAGGCTTCTGGTGAGTGGGGTGTGTTTTCTACGTCTGACGTGCCTTTATAGTTAGACATCAATAAGACAATGTGTTCAAATTCCTTGATTTTATGGGGTTGATGTGGCTGGACCCAGGATCTCCTGATTTCTATCTCAGGTATCTCTCTTCTGCATTCATCTCCACTCCATTCTCAGTGCTCTGAGAGCCATTCAGTTTGTCCAGACAGGCATTTATTCGTGACCTCAACAAGCATTGATTAGGCATCTCCCACGTGCCAGGCAGGGCCAACACTGGAGCTGCTGGGAACAGAGCCATGCACAAAAGCATCCTTGAAGAATCTAGACACCACTCATTTCCAACTGTTTCCACTTCCTGAAAGAGGACTTGTGTTTATTTTTTCTTTTTCTTCTTCTTCTTCTTTTTTTTTTTTTTTGGTATCAGAATTTATTGGATATCATATTGGATCTTCTATTACCACTGTTACCGTTGTTAATAATGTATTTTGCTTAAGATGTTATTCATCAACAGTAGCTAGAAAGGTCTTTGTGAAGTTTTAGTTTTTTTTTTTTGCATGTTCAATGTTAATTTATTTTTATTAATTTTATTTTATTATGTTATGTTAATCACCACACATTACATCTTTAGTTTTTGATGCAGTGTTCCATGATTCACTGTTTGCATATAACACACAATGCTCCATGCAGTACACACCCTCCTTAATACCCATCACCGGGCTAACCCATCCCCCACCCCCCTCCCCTCTAAAACCCTCAGTTTGTTTCTCAGAGTCCATAGTCTCTCATGGTTCATCTCCCCCGCTGATT
>NW_027687335.1:0-14630 GCF_054177405.1 Leptonychotes weddellii | reverse complement strand
AATAAATAAATAAATAAATAAATAAATAAATAAATAAATTGAGAAGAAGAAACAAATCTCTTGTGCAGAATTACAAATAATTGATGTGCAAGGAGGTGTAACATAACTCTCCACACCTTAAGTGTGAGTTGCACATAGTGACTTCCTTCCAAAGAGTAACGTATAAAAATGAAGATAAAAGTAACTTTAAAGTAGACAAGTCTGACAAACATTACTTCCGTGAGATGATCAAGGTTAACATCAATAGTGATAAGTCATCTTGATAGTATGTACCCTTGATATGATGTGATAGGAATGGCACTTTACTTTTGTGGTCTTCCTCACAAAAACTCTTTCTTAACCCCAGACTATTCATGAGAAAAATATCAGACAAATTCTAATACAGTGACACCCTATACATGATCAGTATCTTCAAAACTGTCAAGGTCATCAAAAATGAGGAAAGTGTTTAAAACTAGCACAGCCACAAGACGCCTAAGGAGACATGACCATAAAATGTAATGTAGTATCCTGGATGGGAGGCTGGAACAACCACAACAAAAATTAGGCAAAACCAAGAAAATTTGAATAAACTGAGGATTTTGGTTAATAATAATGTCAGTATTGGTTCATTAATTGGATAAATGTACCATACCAATATAAAATATTAGCAGTAAGAGGGACTGAGTGTGGGGTATAGTGGGAACTCTCTGTCCTATCTTCTCAATTTTTCTGAAAATCTAAAACTCCTTTAAAATTAAAAATTTATTTTAAAAATTATGTATTCTACCTTATCTGGATCACCTTCTTATTACTAAGTTTTACCACAAGACTTTGGTGTACATATTTCTGTATTTGTTTACAGTCATGTTTGTGACAAGTAATCATGAGGATATTTAACTTTTGGTGAATATATCTGGATCCAATAGCAGATCTGATCTAAGTTACTGTTCTCATATTGAATCATTTTACCAGAAATAAATATAAAATGTCTCATCTACATGAGTAATTCACATTCGACAGGTATTTCCACAAAAAAAAAATTTAATTTCTGAATTATTTTAATAAACCAAAACTTTGGTTACATGGCAAAATGACACTGTGTGGTAGTGCAGTGTACTACCTTCATCTTTTTAGACTAAAGAGAATAGTGGCTTAATCCTAAAATAACCAGTTTTGACCAGTAATGTTAAAAGGCAGTGATCTTCTATATCATGCAATATTCAGGATTTAGCACCGCTAGGAGAAAAGTCATCAGCTACAGACAAATCTATTATCGATAGGGAGATTCAATGAACTGCCAAATTTAATGGCTATGGAAGCAGAGTGAAAAGAAAAAAAGAAACAGGGTAAAAGTAACAAAGTCAAATTATAAAAGAAAACAGCAGAAGAAAAGTGGTTTAGTAAAGGAAAAGAGGGAATGGAGGTAGATGTAGTGCCCAATATAGCTTCATTAATCTGTGTTTTTCTTCATTTAGGGATATCTCCTCAGACAAAAATGTTCTCTTTTCACAGGGATTGAAAAAAGAAAGGAAAACTGAGTCTGTGTATCAAGGAAAACAAGTTGAAAATCAATCAAATGGTTGATTAATCTTCATAATACAAACGAACATATTTGATGACTCTTTGTTCAGTATACAATTAATTTTTTTTTTCACTGAGCTATGTTTTTTGTTGTGACAGAAGCCAGTCTATCCAGAAAATTAAACTGTCATTTTCCACTTCTACGACTTCCCCTCCAGGTTTTGGCAGGAATGTGAATTTAAAGCAAACATATCATAAGATAACACGACACAGTCATCGTGACCATTATGATCATTCTTTGGAACCGGTATTTATTCAGCAACAGTTCTAAGTATAGATCATGAAGACAAATTATGAAATTGGATCAGATACAGCGTCATCTAGCTAAGTAGTCACAGAGGCAAAAGGGATTTGAAGGCTTTATCTTGATAATAAAACAGAAAACACTTCAGTTTTAGTGCATTAAACATCATTTCATATTGGTATAACAAGTTTTTAGAAGATTTTAGAAGTTACATTTCTAGAATCTTCTTTAAATTTTTGTTATTCCAATAGGAAATGATATCAATTTAGGTTTCTAAGAATTAATGACAGATATTTAAAATTCACTGAATAATTATGTGCATATAAAATGTCAAATCAAAATGTACATTAGAAGTATATATACATTTATGTTGAGATAAAATATTATCTCACAATATTAGACTTATGTGTGTACGTGTTGAACATGTATATTTTAGGTAACTAATCTTTGAGTCTTCTTTTAAAACTGTAGGAAACTTTTACTACATACAAAATTTTCAGATGAACAGAATCTAGATATGGAAAGCATTATTTCAGTCATATCTAAAAATTCTGGTCTATTTTAGCAGTCTTATATTGGTTACATCCAGAATGAAACCCATAGTATCTAGACATTTTTTTCCAAATCTGATGACAAAATTTAGTCAGATTTTTAAGAGTATTTATAAGTCTTAAGTCTATAATATTGAACTCAGTATAGAATTTTATTTACTCTAACTATTATGGATAAAAATTTATTTAAGATACAAGACTAGGAGGAAATGTGCATTTTATCCATCTATTTGTACCTCTCTGCAATCCAATAAATATTGTCATTTTGATGAAATGCAGCTACCATTCTTCAGCAAGAATCAGTCAGTCCCCAGTCTCTTCCAGCTTTCAGGCTTTCCCTATAGCAACTCATCTTTTGTACTGCATACAGATTTTTTTTTCTTTAACACTAAAATCATTCTTAAGAGATAAACCATAGCCGCCCTGTCAATAAAAACAACAGACATTTATCTGCCTTTATCTTTCCTGACATTTCAGAAGATACAAAACTGTTACTACACATTCTATTTTGAAACACATGCTTCTCCTGGCTTCCAGGGCAAGACATGAGCCTGTCTTCTCCCTGCTACTCTGGGTGCTCCCTTTTTGCTCCTCCTGTAGAACAGTAACTGGTTGAAATTCCTCAAGGCACTCTTGTCAACCTAGATTCTCTTCTTAAGGGTTTTCATCCATACCTTAACTACCACATCAGATGGTTTATAAACTTATATTTCCATCTTAGACTTGTCCTCTGAACTCCAGACAAGAATATCCAACTACCTCTCTTAAATGATTCCAAGGCACCTTAAAACGACAATGTCCCAAATTACACTTAGGTGGTTTTATAACAGGTTGTAAATTCTTTGAAATTCTTCCCATTGAGAAGTGTGGTTTCTGTCCCCTCTCTTTGAATCTGTGTAATCTTGTGACCGTTTCAACTAATACAGTACACTGGAAGTGAAAGTATGTGATTTCTAAACTAGAATATAAAAGGTCTTCAAGTTTTCACCTTATTTGATGAAATGCTTATGGAAAGCTACTGTATAAGAATTCCAATAACCACAAGGCTGCCATGATATGAGGAATCTCAAAGTATGTAGAGGACATGTATAGTCATTCTTTAAGCTCAGCCAGGGCTGAGCTTAACCCATTGAGTCATCTCAAACCCACCTACAGAGAGGAAAGAGGAAACCTGCAGATGGTTCCATTGATCAGCCATTCAAACCACTTCTGGCTATTTGATTTTTCCCAGCTGAGACTCCAGATACCAATGGAACAATGAAAAGCCATCCCCACTGAGACTTATCAAAATTCTTGGCCAATTGGTAATGCCTCAGTAGACAGCAACTCTAGTCTTCTTTCAATGTCTCCCTCTGTTTCAATTCCATCATCAACTCTGGTGGATTTTGTCCCTTAAATATCTTTTGAATCTGTGAACTTCTATCTTCTATCAATAGCATCCTTGTCCACATTACCATTATCTTTGGTCTAAATTATGGCAATGGCATTCTTTTTTTTTAAGTTTTTATCTTAATTCCAGTTAACATACAGTGCAATATTAGTTTCAGGTATACAATATAGAATTCAACATTTCCATACAACACCCGATGCTCATCACAACAAATGCACTCCTTAATCTCCAACACCTATTTAACCCATCTTTCTATCCACCTCCCTTCTGATAACCATCAGTTTGTTCTATATAGTTCAGAGTCCATTTCTTGGTTTGCCTCTCTCTTGTGTTTCCCCTTTTCTCATTTGTTTTGTTTCTTAAATTCCACATATGAGTGAAATCATATGGTATTTGTCTGTCTCTGACTGATTTATTTCACTTAACATAATACTCTCTAGCTCCATCCAGGTCTTGCAAATGTCAAGATTTCATTCTTTTTTATGGCTGTGTAATAATCCATCATATATATACAACTTCGTCTTTACCCACTCATCACTCAGTGGACACTTGGGCTGTTTCCATAATTTGATGATTGTAGATAAAGCTGCTATAAACATCGGGGTACATGTATCCCTTTGAATTAGTATTTTTGTATTTTTGGGGTAAATACCTAGTATAAATTATGGCAATGGCATTCGTAGTGGTCAGTCCTCTTCTTGCCTCCAGCTCAACCCCAAACCGTTCTCCACATTGTTAGCTAAATGATCTGATTTCAAAACTCAAATCTCTTAATGTCATCTCATGCTTAGCACTCTTCAGTAGTATTCCACTGATGCTGAAAGATAGATAAAATTCTTAATGAGATTTAGAAGGCTCATAGGATCTGGCATGATCTCACTCCCCCATTCTGCACTGTCCAACAGAGTAGACACCGGTTTCATTTGCAATTACTAAGCATTTAAAATGTAACTAGTGTGACTGAGGGACTGAATTTTTAAAGTTATTCAATTTCGGGCACCTGGGTGGCTCAGTTGGTTAAGCGACTGCCTTCGGCTCAGGTCATGATCCTGGAGTCCCTGGATCGAGTCCCGCATTGGGCTCCCTGCTTGGCAGGGAGCCTGCTTCTCCCTCTGACCCTCCCCCCTCTCATGTCCTCTCTGTCTCTCTCATTCTCTCTGTCTCAGATAAATAAATAAAATCTTTAAAAAAAAAAATAAAGTTATTCAATTTCAATTAATTTTAAATTTAAAAATAGATACTTGATCCAGTTATTGGAAAAATTTAATAATTTTTCATAAATTTAATTTATTAAATAAAATTTAATAATTTAATAAAAATTATTTTTGGAACAACTTGGTGTGTGCAGTTATTTTTTTCAACTATAAACTAAATACAGATCAAGTATTCCCAATGAAAATTTAGCATCTGAATTAAGATGTGCTATTAAATTTAAAATGCACACTGGATTTCAAACACTTAGTACTAGAAAAAGAAGGTAAAAATATCAAATTAATAATTTTTAGGTTGGGTTTATGTTGTAATGATAATATTTTGGATATATTAAGTTAAAATAAAATATTTTTAATAAAATTAATTTCATCTGCTTTTTTTCAGTTTTTTTAATGTGGCTACTAGAAAATGTACATTACATATCTGGCTCTCATATTTTTATTGGACAGTGTTAATTTAGATCTGTTTCCTCTAGATACTCCAGCTCCCTCTTTGCTCTTATATTCATGGCACTTCCTCTCCCACAGGGCCTTTGCATGTGCTGTTCCTGTCCCTTTCTAATCTTTTTCTTAACTCCTACTCATCTTTCAGCTCTCTGTTCAAGCTTCATTTTCTCAATGAAAACATATCTGACCCCCTTGCCTTGGTTCAATTCTCCTATTACCTGCTTTCACACCACTATGAACCTCACCTTTGTAGCATTTGTCACAGGGGCAATTCTACCATTTTGTACTTATTAGATATCCACCCTCCAACCAGACTGTCAATTCTATGACAACAGAGACCGCATCTGCCTTTGCTCACCATTTTCCCCCCAATGTTTAGCACTGTGTCTGGCATACAGTAACTTGGATTGCAAAGATTAATAAAATACAAGTCAGGACTCAAGAATGTCAGACTATAGCAAACAGGAGAACTTGGTATTTGAAAGGATTAAAACAAGGTTATGTATATTTTACTAACTGCGTTCAATATGTAGCTGTTAAATGAATGAACTAATGAACAAATGATAATGTCACTTCTCAAAAAAAAAAATTTCACTATTTTCTACCATGAAGGGAAGAAAATCCAAACTCTCTGCCTTATCACAGTGTTTCACCATTTGAGCCCCACGGTCCCATTACAGTTTACTTCTTATCAGTGTCCTCCTCCTGAGGAGACATGATGACAAGCTTCCAGAATCAGGTAAACCCAGGTTTGGTCCTGCTCTTCTCTGTGACCTCCCTAAGAAGTTTTCTCATCTCTTAGAGGAGATAGTAATATAACCATGTCAAAGGGCTATTGTGAAAATTAAATGGAATGATGTATAATTTGGTGGCTGTCTTATAGTATGCTCAATAACTTTTAGCAAAGTTAATATTATCTCCAGGCCAACCACAAGATAATAATAACCACCTTTATTGTATGTTTGCTATATACCAGTGATTGTATTAAGTGTATTATTTCAACAAACCCTCACTATAGTTACCATCAGAAAAAGGAACTGAGGCTCAGAGAGGTTAAGTCACTTGCACAAAACCACACAGCTAGTAAATGAAAGGGATGAGATTCACTGCCAGCCAACTTGATGCCTAAGCCCATCTTTTCACCATGGTATCTCCCTACATGGCAGTAGGAACTTGGGCAATCTTAATTTCCTTTTTGTTTCCATGTACCCTATGCTCCTGTCATTTAAATACCCATTCCTCCCTGCAACACACATGAACTTTCACAACTCCATTTTCCTGTTCCTTCTGCTAACTCCCTTTATTTAAATTACCTCCCTCTCCGTTCTCCAATGGGCAAATTCTATTTAGGTTCAAAGCTATCTCACTCATCATCTTTCTCTGCTGTCTATCCTTCTTCTGAATGTATAATTCCATCCTATTAGCTTAACTAGCACTCTGTTCATAAAATTAGTAAAACATGCATTCCGTTGCTTTATTGCTATTTATATGCAAAGTTATTTCTCTTGTTCTGTTCTGACATTTTTAAGGTCCAGAACAGAGTCATACTCATTTTTGTATCTTATGTGTTTTACAAAATGCTAGGGACGTAAGTATGTGTTCAGTGAATTTATGTTGACATGGAAATTAACAATATGTGATCTGCACAAGCTGTTTCTATTTATACATACAGATTCACACATATGCATGTTTACAAATGCATATGCACAAATACAGGGGCTCACATGAACACAAACACATGTGCCTACACATGCACACAACTATAAAATTGTGCACACAGAAACACAGAGGCACACACACAAACGCTCAATAGTTTTTGCACATGCAAAAGCACAGATATTCATACATATGCACACAAATATACTCACAAATGTGTTTGTGCACACATGATAATGTGCACACACAGAGCTTACTTCAGTTTTTTGTTTTGTTTATGGCTAGACAAATAAAATATTGAGGGTAGGATGAGTTTAAAAGATCTTTGTAGAAATTAACTTAGCCTTTCTGATTTTGTCTTTTAAAACAATGAAGGTAATGTGTATGTTTAATTTTAAAAAGAAACTGAATAGTTAAGGGAGTATTTTTGTTACTTTGATTTTCTAATTTTTATCATAAAAATGTATTTCAAAATAAAGATCATCTTTATATTTGGTACTGAGACATCTCTCTCTCTCTCTCTTTCTCTCTCTCCCTCTCTCTCTCACACACACACACACACACAGAGACACACTCCGATAGAATAATGTTCACTTGTATATCTTTGGTAAACAGAAATATTAAGAAAATTCAGACCAGATCATCTTGAAAAGATCACACTTAGAGGCTTTATATCAATACTTTTATCCAAAATATTTGGCTTTGGGATTTTATGTTCTATTAAGAAATCATAAGCTTCTAGAATGGTTTATTTTATGATTTGAACTTTGAAGGTGGTAAAGCTACCAGTAGAAAATGTTTTAAAGAATTAAACAGATAGTTTCACCTTTTAAAGCAAATAAAGAAGTACCGCTGAAGCAGGAAAGTGATACTGCATTATCATTAAAATTTTAACAAAGCAGAATATAAACAATCATGTGTACAACTGCATATTTAAAGATAATTCCACTCTAGATTGCTGATGGTGTTACTAAATCATGGGAGCTTCTTGTAAGTTAGGATGTGCTGGAAGCCCATGAGGGAATTCTAGCCTTATTACATATAGCCAAGTGTACATTACTATCTGTTGGGAGGTGCAGGGGTAATGAACATCTCATATGGTCTTCACTCCATTAGATAAGGATATTAAACCCTCAGATCAATAAGGCACCATGAAGCCATTATGATCATTGGCAGTTAAAATAGCCCAAAACACTCACTTTGGTCCACAAAGAGAGGAAGCATATTTTCATATCTTTGGGCTTCAGATGTGACTGCATTCTAAATCTTTCTGTTTGAAGATTCACCCTCTCAGTCACTAGGAGGCAACATCTTGCATTTGCATACTCTGCCCAGTGCCTGACACATGAGTGCTTGAAGAGGTAATGTCAAAAGGGCCCGATTTATGTCAATTTAAAAGGCCTTGTAATTTCAGATCTTGTAATGGAGTTCTCTTTTAGCTACAAAATACATGCAAACATTATCCTGATGCCTTTTAAAAAGCTGTCAAAATGAATGGGAAGAACCAAATGCATTATACCTTTGCCTCCCATAGACTGCAGCGGGGAGAAGAGTGGCTCAGAGAGCTTTCAACTGTGTATAATTATAAGTAGCTCTACAGCTGAGCAGTTATTCTTATGCCCACAGTGTGTGGTGTCTGGAAGAGAATACAGAGCAGTATGCAACACAGCATTGTTGCTTAATATATTAAATATATATTCACACACTCCACATGATATCACCACTCCCCCATCATCCCACATTTAAGGAAATGGCAGCCGCAGTTCACCCAAGTTCACCTCCTTGTGGCTCCCTCTCTGGCTTGCCTGTCCTCCAAGATGGGAAAAGGAGAGCTGAGGCCCATATTTCTCTTTGCTGGGCTGATCCACAGCTTTCTATCTGGTCTTAACAGTGACATTTGATTAAGTGGAAATATAGATCTGTCAGAAAGGAATTAGCCTCTTCGGTGTTTTCATAGTGGACCATACTGAGAAGGACAGCTCTAGGGAAATCAGCTCACTCCTGTATGAGACCACTCAGAAATTATGTTAGTGCTATACAGCTCAAACCACTGCCACTGGGACCTCCACACGGTGGCACTTCCCAACTCCCTGAAAGCCTGTTGAAGATATGAGGAAGCCCAGCCCCCCATTACCCTTTCCTCCCTTAGCTTCATTCCCTCGCTAGTAAGTATTTGGTGGAAACCCAGACTCAAGGAAATACACAGACATTTGGGGGATATACAAGCCTCATACAATAAATAATTAGACATAAATTAGGTTAAACAAATAAACTGTTAAAGGGGACACCATCTGGAACAAACATACATAATATAGAAAATAGCATGATATGAGAGGCAAAATTATCAAATTGCCTGGTTTTACCAGGAAAATTTATAGGGAAAATATAATTTTATATAAGGGAGCAAGAATAAATTGAGCAAAAGGGGGCAGATGAAAGTGAGCGGGCCAAGGCCCAAAGGCTAGATGTTCATGTCAACCCCTTTCTCACAGACTAGAAAAGAGGAATCAGATAATCATTGACAAATGATGGAACCACAAATTGTCAAGTGCTTTGTTATCTGAATGTGATGAAACCTGGATAGTCCTTCTCAGTTCTTGAGCAGTTGCTAACCAAAAACCATGTGCATCCAGGCCACCTTCATGGGCATGCATATGAAGATAACAAGAGCCTGTGTTCAGAAAGCCTACACTTGGGTTAAAGCTCTACTGTCACTGTGTTGAAATTCACTTTTGTACATGGAACCCCACAAATTATGTAGCTGGGCCTAGCTGCAGTCACTGTTCCCCTCCCTTTCATTAGATGTATAAAGGCTGTGTTTTCACACACCTCAAAGCTGACATGCACACTGATGGTCTGGTAGACTGGGGGAAAGGGGACACTGGGGTGGATTGTGTGGGCTGCCAGAATAGAAGTCAACTTATCTTATCCTTGCCTCCTGACCATGCTAGCATCTCTTCCACACACCATTGTTCTATGCCTTGTGACTACTGGGGGGACCCTTGAGTTCATTCAGCTTCCCCTCTCCATAAGTCTTTCAATAATCATAAACTTTTTTTTTTTTAAGATTTTATTTATTTGACAGAGACAGAGATAGCCAGAGCAGGAACACAAGCAGGGGGAGTAGGAGAGGGAGAAGCAGGCTTCCCGCCGAGCAGGGAGCCTGATGTGGGACTCCATCCTAGAACCCTGGGATCATGACCTGAGCCGAAGGCAGATGCTTACAACTGAGCCACCCAAGTGTCCAATAATCATAAACTTTGACCACTGTTGGGAAAGATCAATTTTGGACAGTGTTCCCAGAGGTACAACTACTTCCCAATCCTCTTTCCCCTCCTCTTCCCTTTGGTCCCAATGTCTATAATCTTGAGAAAATTTAATTTCTCTAAATCTTTGCTTCCCTGTCTATAAAAGAGAGATAGTCACATCTAGCTTAGAAATCTTACAGTGATTCAAAGAGGATAATGTACTTAAAGTTAATTAACTCAGCAGCCAGAACAATAGATCTGCTCTGCCATGATTGTTCTACCTCCTTCCCTCCCTCACTCCCTCCTTCTTTCTCTCATTCTTCATCCCACCCTTTTTTATTTTTTTCTGTGGAAATATGCTAGGTCTAGGATATTTTGCCTGCTGATTTTCCTCAAAAAAAAAATTTTTAGGGGCACCTGCATGGCTAAGTCAGTTAAATGTCTGCCTTCAGCTCAGGTCATCATCCAAGGGTCCTGGGATGGTGTCCCGCATCAGGCTCCTTGCTCAGCAGGGAGCCTGCTTCTCCTTCTTCCTGCTGCTCCCCCTGCTTCTGTGCTTTCTCTCTATCAAACAAATAAATAAAATCTTTTAAAAAAAATTTTTTAGTGTAGTGGGCATGAATATAGTAATATTGAGGAAAGTAAGAGACCTCAGAATCAAAATTTGAACTAAGACTCCCATTTGTATTTCTATAGTGAAGGAAGAAAGTGAGAGCCCTCCCACCAGGAGCTGGTAACCACCACACCTGAGTTCTCTAAAACATAAAAATTATAGGATCTCTTTCTTTTTTATATAATGGTGTTCGGCTAAAACCTTCAACACACATTGCCTTATGGTTAGCAGGAAATAAGTGTCAAGATGCTCAGGAAGGGAAGAGGAGACCAGGGTCCTGATGAAGACAGAGTTCACTAACAGATGTCAGAAGGGCTTCATAATGTCATGGTGTTTTTCTCAGAAAACATTAGTAAGTTATCATCTCCTTGCATGTCTTACTGTTGTATTTCATATCATTGGGAAACAGATTTCTTCATCAATATGATGATACATAGACAAATAGATCCATCATTCGCTTTAGTTCTTTCCCTACTTCCTCTTTTGGATTCATAACACCCACTTGCCTTCTCTGACTAGTTATCTTTACCACTTTAGATTTGCTCTTCTTGGCCAATCTTATCTATGCCTTGACCTCCTATAGCTCAGATCCTTGCCAGCTCCCAAACTTAGAAGCAGGGGTGACAGAGTTTCTTTTTTATTATCATTTTATTATCAATTTTATGATAATTTTATGACTATAATGATAACCATTATCATTATTTTATTTGAGTATAGTTAACACACAATGTTACATCAGTTTCAGGTGTACAACATAGCAATTTAAAAACCCTATACATTATACTATGCTCACCATGAGTGTAACTACCATCTGTCCCCATATATTGCTATTACAATATCATATTACATATGCTATACCTTTTTTTCCTGTAACTTACTCATTCAAACTAGAAGCCTGTATCTCCCACTTCCCTTCACCTATTTTGCCCATTCCCCCACTCCCTTCTTCTCTGGCAACCATCAGTTTGTTCTCTGTATCTACGGGTCTGATTCTACTTTTTTTTTGCTCATTCTGTTTTTCATTTGTTTTTTAGACTCCACGTATAACTGAGATCATATGGTATTTGTCTTTCTCTGTCTGACTTATTTCACTCAGCGTAACAACCTCTAGGTCCAACCATGTTGTCACAAATGGCAAGATTTCATCCTTTTCTTTCGCTGAGTAATATTCCATTGTATATACAGCATATCTTCTTTATTATCCATTCATATATCAATGGACCTTTGGGTTGCTTTCATATCTTGGCTATTGTAAATAATGTTGCAACAAAGAGTCTCTTTTTTTAAATCTCCCAGTCCCTAAATTATTCATTTCTGATTCCAAAGCAAGGGTAGATGTAAGATGGTTTTGAATCGGAAACACTGTCTGAGACAGTGTAGGTGCTCAAGATTGAAAATGGGAAGTTCTGAAGAGTCCCTTCTTCAGTTTCAGGTGAAAGCAGGTCAGGAGACTGACAGGAGAAAGAAGCTCAAAAGAGCAAACTTATTGCATTCCTATAGAAGGCTGGGAACAAGCCTTCCTTTTAAGTGTATTTTTTCCCTTTCCCAAGTATTAAATGTAGAAAAGGAATTCAGGTAGAATTCAGCCCCACGTATACCTTGGGTAGGGAGAGTGGGGGATGGCGCAAAGAGAAACCAATAAAGAAGCCTGAGAATTGGTACTCCTGATCTATTGAAGATTTTTCTGAATAGACTTAATTTATTTCACTGTGGCTTATAGAGACTCTAGCAGTACTTGCAAATCTTCATTTTTTATTTCTTCATTTGAAATGATACACAAGCAGTTTCTTTTCACCTGTATCTTCCATTATTCACTATATCATAGCAAACATAGTGAGTTTGTTGCAGTTCATCTTCTTGATGGAATTAGATCAGATCAAAATATCCCTATCCCTCATTCAACATTAATTACAAATAAATGCAACAGCAAACTATGGACACAACAAGAGTTGTGTGGTATTGCATATTATAACCTGGCCTGGAGATTTTGCCTGCACGAGGAGCTCAATAAAGTGTCTACCCAGAGTGGCTTCCTTCTGAAGGAGGGAGTTCAAGGCTACTCATAAGTGGACAACAATAGAATATGTAGCTGGAAGAATCAAACCATAGTTTATCATTGTGTCAGAGATTATAAAAGCTCTGCTGTTGGAAGTTTCTTTCAAAAACCATCACTGACAAAGTTTGTTGCAATTTTTCCCCCAGCTTCCAGAAATAATATTGCTTCACTTACAAGGAAAAAATATAGAGGTATTGAAATAAACTATGAATCTCTTCAATCTCTTAATGTGTATTTACTAGGATTTTAAAATAGGATCATTAAGGACTAACTTACTGTATGGGGAGTAACAGAAGAAAAAATAATCTTCCTGTAATTTCAAAATAAATCATAATTCCAGATGGACTATTTCCTTGTTTGAATTAAATTGACTTTGACAGCAAATGCCATTTTTGGCTTAGAGAAACCCCTGCATTCCTACCTGTTCCTTCCACTGCTTCTCTTGGGACTTGATCTGATCGACTTAGATATTTGGTTC
Source organism: Leptonychotes weddellii (assembly GCF_054177405.1). Taxonomy (NCBI): domain Eukaryota; kingdom Metazoa; phylum Chordata; class Mammalia; order Carnivora; family Phocidae; genus Leptonychotes; species Leptonychotes weddellii. The sequence goes on along the minus strand of NW_027687335.1, from coordinate 1,173 downwards.
ACCCATTAGGCTGGTAGTGTTGAGTTACAGCCTCAGCTTTGCTTTCAGAAGGCCCCTTACCTTCTAAACATTCCTTGCCTGGAATTCTTACTTCATTAACTTTGTCAGTGTGCCAGTTATCCAAGGTACCACACCACATCCTGTTAGGAAAAATCTCCATTGCTGTTTCATGTTCACTACTACATGGGAAGCAAACAATATGAATTATATTCTATTACCACCAAATAACAGGCCCTATCTGATACAGAATTTTTGCTGTCAGAAGATAGATTACTTTCCAAGCAAATCTAGGGAGATTCTGTTATGTTTTTCTTCTTTACAAAAGTGCTCCATTAACTTCCAAAAATTCATGTTGACCAGTGGTCAGGGATAATTCAACAACAGATGGGAGAGAGGGAGTTTTCTAGTGACAGAGGGTATTGTGAAGGATGGGATTAAAGGCCTACCATGTGTCAAGACTTCACATGCTCACAAGCAAACAAGTATGAATAAAGGGGCCTAAATAAAGTGACTGCCTAAACCAGCACTATTAACCCACCTGAGTGGAAATTTTATTCAATTAACCCATACAAGGCAACAAACTGAAAGTAAATAATAAGTCTAGTGAATCTAGTTTGGTCACCAAATTCATCACCAGTTGGATCAAATTCATGTATACCTATCTTCCTTCCTTTGTGAGAGAGAGTCCTTTAGTTTTTTATTTTATTTTATTTTATTTTATTATGTTATGTTAGCTACCATACATTACGTCATTAGTTTTTGATGTAGTGATCCACGATTCATTGTTTTCATATAATACCCAGTGCTCCATGCAGTACATGCCCTCCTTAATACCCATTACCGGACTATCCTATCCTCTCACCCCCTCCCCTCTAAAACCCTCAGTTTGTTTCTCAGAGTCCATAGTCTCTCATAGTTCATCTCTCCCTCCAGTTCCCCCCCCATTTTTCCCTTCCTTCTCCTAATGTTCTTCGTGCTATTCCTTATGTTCCACAAATAAGTGAAACCATATGATAATTGACTTTCTCTGCTTGACTTATTTCACTTAGCATAATCTCCTCCAGTCCCATCCATGTTGATGTAAAAGTTGGGTATTCATCCTTTCTGATGGCTGAGTAATATTCCACTGTATATATGGACCACATCTTCTTTATCCATTCATCTGTTGAAGGG